>NC_140987.1:319905442-320060442 GCF_052327205.1 Somniosus microcephalus
CCCAGTCTCTCTCTCCCTCCCCCCCGTCTCTCTCTCTCTCTCTCTCCCCCAGTCTCCCTCTCTCTCCCCCGTCTCTCTCTCTCTCTCCCCCAGTCTCTCTCTCTCTCTCCCCCAGTCTCTCTCTCTCTCCCCCAGTCCATCTTTCTCTCTCCCCAGTCTCTCTCTCTCTCTCCCCCAGTCTCTCTCTCTCTCTCCCCCAGTCTGTCTCTCCCTCTTCTCCCCCAGTCTCTCTCTCTCTCTTCTCCCCCAGTCTGTCTCTCCCTCTTCTCCCCCAGTCTCTCTCTCTCTCTTCTCCCCCAGTTTCTCTCTCTCTCTTCTCCCCCAGTCTCTCTCTCTCTCTTCTCCCCCAGTCTCTCTCTCTCTCTTCCCCCCGGTCGCACTCTCTCTTCCCCCCAGTCGCGCTCTCTCTTCCCCCCAGTCACGCTCTCTCTTCCCCCCAGTCGCTCTCTCTCTTCCCCCCAGTCGCTTTCTCTCTTCCCCCAGTCGCTCTCTCTCTTCCCCACCAGTCGCTCTCTCTCTTCCCCCCAGTCTCTCTCTCTTCCCCAGTCTCTCTCTCTCTCTCCCCCAGTCTCTCTCTCTCCCCCAGTCTCTCTCTCTCTCCCAGTCTCTCTCTCTCTCCCCCAGTCTCTCTCTCTCTCTCCCCCAGTCTCTCCCTCTCTCTTCTCCCCCAGTCTCTCTCTCTCTCTTCTCCCCTAGTCGCACTCTCTCTTCCCCCCAGTCACACTCTCTCTTCCCCCAGTCGCTCTCTCTCTTCCCCCAGTCGCTCTCTCTTCCCCCCAGTCGCTCTCTCTCTTCCCCCCAGTCGCTCTCTCTCTTCCCCCCAGTCGCTCTCTCTCTTCCCCCCCAGTCGCTCTCTCTCTTCCCCACCAGTCGCTCTCTCTCTTCCCCCTAGTCTCTCTCTCTTCCCCCAGTCTCTCTCTCTCTCTCCCCCAGTCTCTCTCTCCCCCAGTCTCTCTCTCTCTCCCAGTCTCTCTCTCTCTCCCCCAGTCTCTCTCTCTCTCTCCCCCAGTCTCTCCCTCTCTCTTCTCCCCCAGTCTCTCTCTCTCTCTTCTCCCCTAGTCGCACTCTCTCTTCCCCCCAGTCACACTCTCTCTTCCCCCCAGTCGCTCTCTCTCTTCCCCCAGTCGCTCTCTCTCTTCCCCCCAGTCGCTCTCTCTCTTCCCCCCAGTCGCTCTCTCTCTTCCCCCCAGTCGCTCTCTCTCTTCCCCCCAGTCGCTCTCTCTCTTCCCCCAGTCGCTCTCTCTCTTCCCCCCAGTCGCTCTCTCTCTTCCCCCCAGTTGCTCTCTCTCTTCCCCCCAGTCGCTCTCTCTCTTCTCCCCAGTCGCTCTCTCTCTTCCCTATCAGTCGCTCTCTCTCTTAAGAACATAAGAACATAAGAAATAGGAGCAGGAGTAGGCCAATCGGCCCCTCGAGCCTGCTCCACTATTCAATAAGGTCATGGCTGATCTGATCCTAACCTCAAATCTTCTATCACTCTCCATCCCACCCGAACCCATGTGATCTCCCGGGAGAGGCGAAAAACCAGCTAAAATACGCAATGGCCAATTTGGGAGAAAAAATCTGGGAAATCCCTCTCCGACCCATCTAGGCGATCGAAACTCTTCCAGGAGATCACTCTGTCCCTATATTTTCTACAGTACTTACCTTCTGTAAAGGCGATCTCCACCCCAGCCAGGAACAGGAATAAAACCATCTCCTGAAATCTAACACAGAATTAGAACACAAGAAGTAGCAGCAGAACCAGGCTACATGGACCCTGGGCCCGCTCCACTACCCACAGGGCCATGACCATTCCGAACCTAGACTCATGTCCAATTTCCTGCCCGCTCCCCGTAACCCTTAATTCCCTTTACTTCTAGGAAACTATCTATTTCTGTTTTAAATTTAATTAATGATGTAGCTTCCACAGCTTTCTGGGGCAGCAAATTCCACAAACCTACCACCCTCTGAGTGAAGAAGTTTCTCCTCATCTCAGTTTTGAAAGAGCAGCCCCTTATTTTAAGATTATGCCCCCTAGTTCTAGTTTCACCCATCATTGGGAACATCCTCACCGCATCCACCCGATCAAGCCCCTTCACAATCTTATGTTTCAATAAGATCGCCTCTCATTCTTCTGAACTCCAATGAGTAGAGTCTCAATCTACTCAACCTCTCCTCATATGACCACCCCCTCATCCCCGGGATTAACCGAGTGAACCTTCTTTGTACTGACTCGAGAGCAAGTATGTCTTTTCTTAAGTATGGACACCAAAACTGTATGCAGTATTCCAGGTGCGGTCTCACCAATACCTTGTACAACTGCAACAATACCTCCCTGTTTTTATATTCTATCCCCCTAGCAATAAAAGCCAACATTCCATTGGCCTTCTTGATCACTTGCTGCACCTGCATACTAACTTTTTGATTTTCGTGCATCAGGACCCCCAGATCCCTTTGTACTACAGTACTTTCCAGTTTCTTGCCATTTCCCCCCAGTAGCTCTCTCTCTTCCCCCCAGTCGCTCTCTCTCTTCCCCCCCAGTCGCTCTCTCTCTTCCCCCCCAGTCGCTCTCTCTCTTCCCCCCAGTCGCTCTTTCTCTTCCCCCCAGTCGCTCTCTCTTCCCCCAGTCGCTCTCTCTCTTCCCCCCAGTCGCTCTCTCTCTTCCCCCAGTCGCTCTCTCTCTTCCCCCAGTCGCTCCCTCTCTTCCCCCCAGTCGCTCCCTCTCTTCCCCCCCAGTCGCTCTCTCTCTTCCCCCCAGTCGCTCTCTCTCTTCCCCCCAGTCGCTCTCTCTCTTCCCCCCAGTCGCTCTCTCTCTTCCCCCCAGTCGCTCTCTCTCTTCCCCCAGTCGCTCTCTCTCTTTCCCCCAGTCGCTCTCTCTCTTCCCCCCAGTCGCTCTCTCTCTTCCCCCCAGTCGCTCTCTCTCTTCCCCCAGTCGCTCTCTCTTCCTCCCAGTCGCTCTCTCTCTTCCCCCAGTTGCTCTCTCTCTTCCCCCCAGTCGCTCTCTCTTCCCCCCAGTCGCTCTCTCTTCCCCCCAGTCGCTCTCTCTCTTCCCCCCGAGTCGCTCTCTCTCTCTCTTCCCCCACCCCCCCAGTCGCGCTCTCTCTCCCCCCAGTCGCTCTCTCTCATCCCCCCCAGTCACTCTCTCTCTTCCCCCCAGTCACTCTCTCTCTTCCCCCCAGTCGCTCTCTCTCTTCCCCCCAGTCGCTCTCTCTCTTCCACCCAGTCGCTCTCTCTCTTCCCCCCAGTCGCTCTCTCTCTTCCCCCCAGTCGCTCTCTCTCTTCCCCCCAGTCGCTCTCTCTCTCTCTTCCAACAACAACATGCCCTCGGCATTCAGGAGGCGCGGGGAAGAGAGAGAGAGACAGACTGCGGGGGTGGAGAGTTAGACGCCGCCGCGCTCCTGCTCCGCGGAGCTCCACGCCGCCACCGCCACACCAGCCTTTACTAAGATGGCGGCGGTAGCGGCGCTCGGCTGAGGCCCGCCCCTCCAGCCTTCACAAAGATGGCGGCGATCGGGGGCCGCTTGTTGACTGGGGCCGGAGGAGAGGCCGAGGCTTCGAGGCCTACCTGGAAAAACGGGGAAAGGTAGGAAAATTAATGAAATTAGATAAAAGATTTAGAAAGTAATTAACTTTTTTTAAAAACAATATGTGTTTTAAAAGCAACGTTTTTTTTAAAGACGCAGAAAGCGGGAAAAAGAAAGGAAAAGTTTGGAATCAAGATGGCGGCGACTCACCTCGGTTCAGAATGGTAAGGCCCGCCCACACACGCACCGATTGGTCGACCGTCAGGTCACCAAAGCGTAGGATTGGTCAATCATCCCGTCACTCGACTGTAGGAGGGCCCGCCCGCACGCGCCAGGAACCCAGCGTACGATTGGTCGACCTCGAGGTCACTCTATCACTAATGAGCGGATAATGAGATGTTAATAAGCGGAATGTTGAACGTTTTTTGGATACCGCGGGCGCGATTTTTGTCCGGCCGAAACGTAAATATGCTTACGACCGTTTTGGAACAGTAAGCTTTCTTTTGACGTAACGCACGCGTAGGTACGCTCTATAACTTTCGAGCGCATAGCCGGACAGACGCACACCCGAGGACAGACAGACAGACAGACAGACAGACAGAACGATCCGTTTATATATAGATATCTATCTGTACAGCTGTATGTATATATTATATAAATATATATATGTCTACATACATTCATGTAAATATACATGTATATAGTCGCGTTGAGTTTCTGCTTTGGGCGCTATTTGCAATCTGAGCGCAAATTGCACTTAAATTTGTTCTGGTTTTCCAAAGTGAAGTTATGATTCCAGTTTCTACCCAAACTCATTTACATAATCACAAATGTAAAATCTTCCATGAACCAGTTTAATCGGGCAGCATAATAGAACGCCTGGTGCAATTTGACGAATACAGCTGAAAATGGGTTTACCGCAAAAAAAAAAAGCATTTTCAATCAGAGTGTCTACCCCAGCACCTGAATAACCTGATTTTAAATCACTGAAAATGACTAAAAAGCTTTACAGGACCATTCACTAGTTTCATTAGTGTACACCAGTCAGTTTCTTAGTAAATTAAATATTTAAAAAGTTTTAAAATGTGCCCACCAGTGCCTTTGTGCCTAAAAGAACGAGCTTAGTTTGAGGAACCTCCTCGAAGGGCCGCAAACAGGCGCAATTCGTGGAAACTCGCCATCCTTGCTATTTCGATCTGGGGGCATAGCCAGTTTTTTGGGTGGGGCCGGCTTCCAACGCAATGTTTTTCAAACCAATGTTAATGATCACAGAATCATGATTTACCCTGGATGTAACTTGCGCTTAAATTTCTGTAATCTTTTACACTGGTCAGGCTGATTTCAGGCAAATTGTGTGTATATACGCACACGTATGGAATCATAGAATGATACAGCACAGAAGGAGGCCATTCGGCCCATCATGCCTGTGCCGGCTCTTTGGTAGAGCTATCCAATTAATCCCACTCCCCTGTTCCTTCAAGAAAAGAAGGGGGGTAGCTCAGATAATAAAGGATGAGATAAAAGTAGTCGTGTGAAAGCATCTTAGCCCAGAAAATCATGAAGTAGAATCAATATGAGGAGCCAAGAAATAACAAAGGGCAGATAATACTGGTGGGAGTAGTTTATATGCCCCAAACAATAATAATAATGTTGGACAGAGTATAAATCAGAAAATTAGAGGAGCATGCAACAAGTGTAATGCAATAATCATGGGAGACTTTAATCTTAGTATAGACTGGGTAAAACAAATTGACAAAAGTAGTTTGGAGGATGAGTTCATGGAATGCATTCAAGACAGTTTTCTGGAACAATATGTCGAGGAAGCAACTGGGGAACAGGCTATTTTAGATCTAGTATTGTGTAATCACAGAATCACAGAAACCCCACAGTGCAGATAGAGGCCATTTCGGCCCATCGAGCCTGCACCGACACATTTCCCACCCGATCCCCGTAACCCCACGTACTTAATCCCCTAACACTAAGGGTCAATTTATCATAGCCAATCAACCTAACCCGCACATCTTTGGACTGTGGGAGGAAACCGGAGCACCCGGAGAAAACCCACGCAAACACGGGGAGAATGTGCAAACTCCACACAGACAGTCGCCCGAGGCCGGATTCGAACCCGGGTCTCTGGCGCTGTGAGGCAACAGTGCTAACCACTATGCCACCGTGCTGCCCTGAGAAAGGGTTAATTAGTAATCTTAGAGTAAAGGATCCTCTAGGGAAGAGTGATCACAATATGATAGAATTTCACATTGAGCTTGAGAGTGATGTAGTTACATCTGAAACTAGGGTCTTAAATTTAAACAAAGCCAATTACGTAGGCATGAGGGATGAGTTGGCTAAGGTAGATTGGGAAATTAGATTAAAAGGTATGACAGTAGATAAGCAATGATGAACATTTAAATAAATATTTCATAATTCTCAATTAATATACATGCCCTTAAGTAATAAAAACTCCACAGGAAAAGTGGTCCAACCATGGCATTAAGGATAGTATTAGATTAAGAATGGAGTCTTACAATATTGCCAAAAAGAGCAGTAAGCCTGAGGATTGGGAGAGCTTTTAGAAATTGACAAAGGATGACCAAGAAATTGATAAAAGAGGGAGAAAATAGAATATAAGAGTAAACTAGCAAGAAATAAAAACAGATTGTAAGAGCTTCTACAAGTATGTAAAAAGGAAGAGATCAGTGGAAGTAAATATGGGTCCATTAGAGGCTGAGACAGGAGAAATTATAATGGGAAATAAGGAAATGACAGAGACTTTAAACAAATACGATGTATCTGTCTTCACAGTAGAAGACACAAAAACATTCCAGAAATAATGGGGAACCAAAGGTCTAGTGAGGGTGAGGAACTTACAGTAATTAATATTAGTAAAGAAAATGTACTAGAGAAATTAATGGGACTAAAAGCCGACAAATCCTCTGGACCTGATGGCCTACATCCTAGGGCTTTAAAGAGGTAGCTGCAGAGATAGTGAATGCATTTGTTTTGAGCTTCCAGAATTTCCTAGATTCTAGAACAGTCCCAGTGGATTGGAAGGTAGCAAATATAACCCCGCTATTCAAGACAGGAGAGAGAGAGGAAATAGGAAACTCTAGGCCAATTAGTCTGACATCAATACTAGGTAAAATGCTAAAATCTATCATTAGGGACGTGGTAACAGGGCACTTAAAAAATCATAGTGGTCCTGAATTCGTGGTTGGCAGCGTAGCTAAGGAGTACGCCACCAACAACCGAACAAAATCCACACTTACCTCGTGCGAACCCCCGTTTGAAAAGTTTCTTTCAAACACTGCAGAGTTGTGCGCGTTGAGGTGCCCGTTGATCCCAGGGGCGCACCGTTGTGCGTATGCAAACCTGAGATCACATGGGGTTGTGCTCCTTTCACTTCCAGACTCTTAGCCAATCAGGAAACAGAGGAGAATGCTGATTTGCCCACAACTCATTTTAAATAATTCAGCAGTCAGAAATGCTATTTTATTAATAATTATGATAAGTGCAATAGTATTTAATACACAAACCAAGATTTCAACATTAATAGAATTCGATCAAACACTGAAAAGTCTTGAGATACTTTTTATTGAAGGTGTTCTTAAAACCATAAAACTTGATTAGGATGGTTTTTATACAAAGCACGCTGTTGAATTAACATCAGCCTTTAATTCTGGGCCGTGACAACATAAACCTATAATTACAATCTTACAGTCCTATCGAATTTGTGTCTCCTCTATTAGAATAACTAACTTTTGATTAATTTAAATAATCTAAAATCATGAATTTAAATGTCTGATAAGATGAAGAAATCAGGAAAGTGAATTAAATCCTATCTAAATAGAAGCTGGGAAATAATTCAACTGAAATTACGAAAGGCTTTTGGGCAGCAAAGACAGTCACACAAAAAGGCTTTGTATTCAAACGCGAACAAATGGAAGTTTCTTTCAAAGTTTGTATCTGCTCAGGCACAAACCAATGCCTCATTGTTATGGCTGTAGCATAAACCTAGCTCAACATTAATGCAATTTTCTCATTCCCCACTCGCCTTATGCTGTGCAACAGGCTCCTAAACCTGTTAGCACCAGACGTAAACATTTACAGGGTAATTAATGCGCAGTAGGTGGGCCTAATTAGCCCAACTTTTCACCAACACATTGGTTTGAATGAGGAGGTGAAACATGCAGTGCAGTCTATGTGCAGTTGTATTATGTCCGTGTATAATTGAGACACGGACTTCAGGAGTTGATTATAACAAGTCTTTACTGAATGGAGACAACCTGGAAACTGAAACTACAGAAGCCTGCTAGGGCCTTTTATACAGGGGTGGTCACTGCCGGTACTGCAGTCTGAGACCAGTTATTCCCTTAAAGGTACATACACAACAATTCCTCCCCTTTTAGATAAACAGTACATAACATTCATTTAACAACTAAATAATAACTAATTACAATTACAATTACGGTTGCTAGATACATTGGTTGAAGTTAAGCAATTATAAGTTCAGTCTTTGAGGAGGCTTCCTGATTCTATCTGGATAACGCCTCTTTGGGATATCAGCTTCTTCTGGTAAGGTTGAGTTGGGATCAATGTCGTTGTTTGGTTCGTCTGCTTCCAATATCACCGATTCTGTGGTAGATGCAATTGGTACTTCGGTTTCATCGTCAGGTATATCAGATCATGGTGTGGAGTTGACGTTTTCCAGTGACTCTAGAATCTGGTCAGCATGGCGTCTTACAATGCTCTCCCCAATGTCCACGGTATACATTACAGGTCCTTGCCGTGTACAGATCGTTCCTGGCTGCCATTTCTCTGTGCGGTAGTCCCGGGCCAAAACTGGTTGACCTATCTTAAAACTCCTGGTCGGCCTTTCATTCATATTCTGAAACTGTCTGTTCTCCACATCTCTTCTGATGTTTGGCTTAACCAAATCCAAGCGGCATTGTAGTCTTCGATTGAAGAACATCATGGCTGGAGTTTGGTTGGTAACCGCATGTGTCGCATTCCGGTAGGCAAACAAGAAGTTATCCACCTTGTGTTGTAGGGGTATATCTTCATTACACATTGCCTTGATAGCCTTCTTGAATGTTTGAACAAACCTCTCAGCCAATCCATTAGTGGCTGGATGATATGGGGCGGATGTGTAATGCTTAACACCATTGTTCTTTAAGAACCTCCGGAACTCTTCAGACACAAACTGTGGTCCATTGTCGGAGCAAATCTGTTCAGGCAGCCCATTCCTGGCGAATATGGTTCATAAGACTGTGATAGTTTTTTCTGTGGTGGTTGAGGACATTTTTATTACCTCTGGCCACTTTGAATGTGCATTCACCGCAATTAAAAACATCGAGTCCATAAAGGGACCAGCAAAATCAATGTGCACCCTTTGCCATGGAGATGAGGGCCACTCCCATGGATGTAGAGGGGCTTGTGGTGGGGCGTTTTGGACCTTCTGGCATCCTGTACAGCTCTTGGTCATCTCTTCGATTTCTCTACCGATTCCCGGCCACCACACAAACGCTCTGGCTAAGTTCTTCATTTTTACCTCTCCCAGATGACCCTCATGAAGCTCATTGAGCACTCTATCCTTCAATTTGGGTGGAATTACTACTCTGGATCCACACATCAAGGTTCCTCTGCACACTGACAGCTGTTCTCTTCTCGGCGAGATAGCTGGCAGCAGTGGTTCGCCATGTGCTGGCCATCCCTTCACCGTTAAATCATAGACCAAGGAGAGTGTCGGGTCATTTCGTGTTTCCTTTTCTATGTTTGCATTCGTCACAGGGAGACATTCGACTATAGTCGAGTGGAATAACTCCACTGGATCCACTGCCAGTTCTTCTTCCACCGTCGGCAATGGTAGGCGCGACAATCCATCAGCATTCCCATGCTGTTTAGTTCCTTTGTACTTGATGTCATATTGGTGAGCCCCTAGGAAAAGGGACCACCTCTGTAGCCGTTGTGCCGTCATTATCGGTACACCCTTCTGAGGGTTGAAAATGGAGACGAGAGGTTGATGATCAGTTAGTAGAGTAAATTTCTGACCGTGCAGGTAGTGATTGAACTTCTTCGCCCCCCACACCAGGCTGAGGGCCTCTCTGTCAATCTGGGCGTAGTTACGCTCGGCTGAAGTTAACGAGCGTGACGCAAAAGCTATCGGCCTCTCTGAACCATCAAGGAATTTATGTGACAGTACCGCCCCAATGCCGTAGGGAGATGCATCACACGCCAGTCTTATCGGTAGTGATGTGTTGTAGTGAGCCAATACTTCTCTTGAAGTGATTAGGTCCTTACTCTTCTGAAAGGCCCGCTTGCATTCATCGCTCCATTTCCATGCTACTCCCGTTCGTAGTAGGGCGTTCAGTGGATGCAGAATTGTGGACAAATTCGGCAAAAACTTATGGTAGTAATTCACCAATCCAAGGAATGACCTCAGTTGTGACACATTTTCAGGCGCTGGAGCCTTAACTACCGCTTCAATTTTGTCAGGGGACTTATGCAACCCCTCTTCATCAATCACGTGGCCACAATACGATATCTGTTTCTTAAAAAACTCGCACTTGGGGCGATTGGCTCGTAGCCCATGTTCACCTAGTCTAGTGAGCACCTGCTCTAGGTTGGCAAGGTGTTCACTGTCATCTTCACCTGTCACTAGGATGTCGTCCAAGTAACACTGAGTCCCCGGAATCCCTTGCAGGACTTGTTCCATCGCTCTTTGCCATATCGCCGGAGCTGATGCTACTCCAAATACCAGTCGATTATACTGGTAAAGACCTTTGTGAGTGTTTATCGTGAGATAATTCCTAGAGGATTCTTCAACCTCCATCTGCAAATATGCTTGTGCTAGGTCAATTTTTGTAAAACGCTTCCCTCTAGATAGTGAGGCGAAGATATCTTCTATCCTTGGAAGAGGATATTGTGCTGTGTGAAGGACTGGGTTCACCGTCACCTTGAAGTCCCCACAGATGCGAACCTTCCTTGGCTCCTCAAACTTATTGTTTAACATTTTTTTCATGACAGGAACGATGGGTGTCGCCCACTCGCTCCAGTCTACCTTAGATAACATGCCTGCATTCTCCAGATTCTCCAGCTCTGCCTCGACGGCTGGGCGAATTGCATATGGTACCGGTCTTGCTTTGAAAAACTTGGGAATTGCATTCTCCTCTATTTTTATCGAGGTGGTTACGCCTTTAAGAGTGCCCAGTTCTTGTTGAAATACCTCTTTGGCGTCAGCTAAGATTGTTGACAATCGTCCAGGAGTGACGTCGTCATCCTTTTTACCAGCCACCGTCAGTGCCTGAATGGAGTGCCAGTCTAAACTTATCTTTCTGATCCATTCACATCCCAATAACGGTGGTCCACCATTTTGCAGAATGTAGAGATACAATTTCCGTATTTTCTTGCCGTTGTATTCGACAGGCACCCTTATTTTTCCTCTGGGGTATACTTTTTGCCCCGTATACGTCCTCAAGACAATGGATGTCTCTCTCAAGGGTATGTGTGAGAATAGCCGCTCATAGTCTCGTCGATTCATGACGGTTAGAGCTGATCCTGTATCCAATTCCATTTTGACTTGGGACCCTGCTATCGTGAGGGTGACCCAAATGGTTCGGTGATCCTCTTTTGCGATTACGTTGTGAAGTTTGAGACAGCTTAGTCTCTTGTTCCCGGATTCACTATCGCTCAAATGGTCTTCGGAACTACTGTCCATCATCTTTTGTACTTTCCTGTACGGTTCCTTAGTAGCCTTTTTGTTGTCGTTGGTCTTCTTCCCAGATCTGCAAACTCGTGCAATGTGTCCCATCTTTCCGCATTGCCTGCATATTTTGTCCTTGGACCAGCAGTCCTTCTGGTCATGGTTTGTTCTGCCGCAGCGATAACATTTTGCAAATCCCCGTGTCATTTCGTGGGTGCCGTATTCCTGTGGCTTTTGTTGTATTTCCGCAGTCCCCTTGCTGCTGCTTCGTACGATACTGCCACGCTGAAAGCCTTATCTAGCGTCAGCTCTTTCTCTGAGAGTAACCTCTTCTGGGTTCCTTCACTCAGGAGTCCACAGACAAATTTGTCCTGTAAGGTATCTGCCAGTCCTGCTCCGAACTGGCAGTGCTTTGATAGCTTGTGTAGTTCCGTAAGGTAATCAGCATTGCTCTCATTTTTATGCTGATTTCTCCTGTGGAATTTAAATCTTTCTGCTATCAGCAGCGGTGTAGGATTTAGGTGTTCCTGTAGGAAAGCAACAATTTCGTTAAAACTCTTTGATGCGCTATCAATTGCTCATAAAAGACTGAGAGTTAGAAGAGTAACTAAAGGCTTTTATTAACAACAGAATGGAGGTCTGCCTCGAGTGGTCGACCGGTCCAGGATACAAGGGCTGGGGAGCAGTCACCTTTATACTAGGACCTGTGGGAGGAGTCAGCCGAGGCATGTCCAGGCATGTACACAGTGGAATACAAACAGGACAAACAGGAATACAAACAGTGGTTTACCACATTCACCCCTTGTCTAAAATTGAGTCCGGCGGGGTGAAGTGTATTAAAATTTAGTGTATTGGAGTCTCTCCGGAGGTCTTGTCTGCCGCTGTGATTGGCGTGGCGACGGCAGGGGTAGTGAAGCTTCCGGCGTCGAGTCCAGCGTAGGCTGTGGCACAGGCGTGTCGTCCTCATAGATGTCGAGCGGGTCGCGGGGCCCAGGCCTGCCGTCTGCTGGGGCTGGATATCGGATCGTGGGGGGGGGTGGTAGTGGGTAGTGGGTTACTGCGGCCCCCGAGGGTGCAAGGTCTCTTATGGAGACTGTGTCCTCCCGCCCATCCGGGTATGCGATGTAAGCATACTGGGGGTTGGCGTGGAGGAGGTCGACCCTCTCGACCAGGGGGTCCGTTTTATGGGTCCTCACGTGTCTTCTCAGTAGGACCGGCCCTGGGGAAGTCAGCCATGGCGGTAGCGATGTCCCCGATGTGGACTTCCTTGGGAAGACAAACATTTTCTCATGAGGGGTGGCGTTAGTGGCAGTGCAGAGCAGTGACCGAATAGAGTGGAGCGCATCGGGGAGCACATCCTGCCAGCAGGAGGTTGGAAGGCCCCTAGACTTTAAGGCTAGCAGGACGGCCTTCCAAACTGTCGCATTTTCTCTTTCCACCTGTCCGTTCCCCCGGGGGTTGTAACTGGTGGTCCTGCTTGTGGCAATACCCCTAGTTAGCAGGTACTGACGGAGTTCGTCGCTCATAAACGATGAGCCCCGGTCGCTATGGATATAACTGGGGAAGCCGAACAGGGTGAAGAGGTTGTTCAGACATTTAATGACCGTGGCACTGGTCATGTCCGGGCAGGGGAAGGCGAACCGGAAACGGGAGTACTCATCAATAATGTTGAGGAAGTACACATTGCGGTCGGAGGAGGGGAGAGGCCCTTTAAAATCAACGCTCAGGCGCTCAAAGGGGCGAGTGGCTTTTATCAGGTGGGCCCTGTCTGGTCTATAAAAGTGCGGTTTGCACTCAGCGCAGACTTGGCAGTTCCTGGTCATGGTCCTGACCTCCTCAATAGAGTAAGGCAGGTTGCGGGCCTTGATGAGGTGGAAGAACCTGGTGACCCCCAGGTGGCAGAGGTCATTGTGGAGGGCCCGTAGTCTATCGATCTGCGCGCTGGCACAGGTGCCACGCGATAGCGCATCCGGGGGTTCATTTAGCTTCCCGGGCCGGTACAAGATCTCGTAGTTGTAGGTGGAAAGTTCGATTCTCCACCTCAAGATCTTGTCATTTTTGATTTTGCCCCTCTGCTTGTTGTTAAACATAAAAGCAACTGAACGCTGGTCAGTGAGCAGGGTAAATCGTTTTCCGGCCAGGTAGTGCCTCCAATGACGCACAGCCTCCACAATCGCCTGGGCCTCCTTCTCAACAGCGGAGTGTCTGGTCTCCGGGCCTTGGAGGGTTCGTGAAAAGAAGGCCACGGGTCTCCCCGCCTGATTGAGGGTAGCGGCCAGGGCAAAGTCGGACGCGTCGCTTTCCACCTGGAAGGGGATAGATTCGTCCACTGCGTGCATGGTGGCTTTGGCAATGTCCTCCTTGATACGGTGGAAGGCTAAGCGGGCCTCTGCCGTCAAGGGAAAAGAGGTGGACTTGATCAGCGGACGGGCCTTGTCCGCATAGTAGGGGACCCACTGGGCGTAATAGGAGAAAAACCCTAGGCACCTCTTCAGGGCCTTGAGGCAGTGGGGCAGTGGAAGTTCCATAAGGGGACGCATCCGGTCGGGGTCGGGGCCGATGACTCCGTGTTCCACAACACAGCCAAGGATGGCGAGGCGGTTTGTGCGGAATATGCACTTCTCCTTGTTATATGTCAGGTTTAGGAGTTGGGCGGTGCGGAGGAATTTTTCGAGGTTTGCGTCATGGTCCTGCAAGTCACGGCCGCAGATGGTCACATTGTCCAGATATGGGAAAGTGGCCTGCAACGCATTTTGATCTACCATCCGGTCCATCTCCCTTTGGAAGACGGAGACCCCGTTGGTGACGCCAAAGGGAACCCTAAGGAAGTGATAGAGGCGGCCGTTTGCCTCAAAGGCAGTGTACTGGCGGTCCTCAGGGCGGATGGGGAGCTGGTGGTACGCTGATTTCAGGTCAATGGTCGAGAAGACGCGGTACTGCGCAATCTGGTTGACCATATCAGCTATACGGGGGAGTGGGTAGGCGTCCAGCAGGGTGTAGCGATTTATTGTCTGGCTGTAGTCGATGACCAGGCGCTGCTTCTCGCCGGTCTTAACGACCACAACCTGGGCTCGCCAGGGGCTGGTGCTGCCCTCAATAATCCCTTCTTTCAGGAGCCGCTCCACTTCGGTTTTAATGAAAACCCTGTCTCCGGCACTGTATCGCCTGCTCTTTGTGGCGATGGGCTTACAGTCGGGGGTGAGGTTAGCAAACAGTGGTGGGGGGGTGACTCTGAGTGTGGAGAGGTTGCACCTGGTGCGCGGCGGGCAATTTGGAAGCTGCTGGCTGCGGACTGTGAGTGGGGGTAGGGGTCCACCGTACGCCATCGTAACACTTTTAAGGTGGCACTGAAAATCTAACCCCAGCAGGACGGCAGCGCAGAGGTCAGGCAGGACCAGAAGTTTAAAATGATCGTACACGGTCCCGTCTACTACGAGTGTCACCACGCAGTAGCCGCCGATGTCCGCCGACTGGGACTCGGAGGCCATAGAAATCTGCTGTTGCGCAGGCAGGACTGGGAGAGAGCAACGCCGCACCGTGTCGGGGTGGATGAAGCTCTCCGTGCTCCCAGAGTCAAAAAGGCAGATTGTATCGTGACCATTTACCTTAATGTCCATTGTGGAACTGTCCAGTTGGTGCGGTCTCGCTTGGTCCAGTGTAACGGATGCCAGCGTAGGGGTCGGTGTGTCGCTGCGGGTATCAGATGAGGCGGTGTCGGGGGCCTGCTGCGTCCCGGCTGTCATCCAAGATGGCGGCGTCCATGATCCCCATGTGGCTGGAGGCGTCCAAAATGGCTGCTGTACCGGTGATTCGCACATGGCCGGGGAGGTCCAAGATGGCGGCCCGCATGGCCCACACGCGGCGCTGCTGGGGTTCGGGGTGGCTTTGGCCCTGCAGACGCTAGCGTAGTGTCCCTTCTTCCCGCAGCCCGAGCAGATCGCGTTTTTCGCCGGGCAGCGCGCTCTGGGGTGTTTTGCCTGGCCACAGAAGTAGCATTTCTGGCCTTGGGGCACTGCTGTCTGGCCTTGGGACACTGCTGCGGTAGTTGGGCCGTTGTTGGGGTGTGGCTGGGGTGGCATGGCGCTATGAGGCGGTCCTACCGTGTCCCAGGCTGTCATTCCCCGCGGCGTCCACGGTGCAGAGGAGTAGGCATCCATGCCCTGGTAGGCTGCATCCAACGATAGTGCGAGTTCAGAGGCCTTGTTGAGGTCGAGGTTACTCTGCTCCAACAGTCGCTGTCGGGTGTAATTGGATCTGTGGCCCGCTACAAAAGCGTCCCGGATAAGTTCCTCTGTGTACACGGCGGCCTTTACATCCTTACAACCACAGGCCCGGCCAAGCACAGACAGTGCCTGAAGGTATTCCACGGTCGATTCCCCAGGTTGTTGTTTACGACTCCCCAGAAGGTGCCTGGCGTACACTTCGTTCACTGGGCGCATGTACTGGTCCTTGAGGAGCTTGATAGCGTCTGCGTACGAGGTCGCGTCTTGGATGACCGAGTACACTCGGTGGTTCACTTTGGAGGTCAGGACATCCAGCTTGTCCTCGTCCGATTTGATTGCTTCGGAGGCGGTCAGGAATTTTTCAAAACACTTAAGCCAGTGAGTAAACTTGGTGGATGAGTCTGCCTCCCGATGATCTAAGTCCAGGCATGCTGGTGTGAGGATCTTCTCCATTATAAAAATGTTGTTAATAAAATTGATGCGCTATCAATTACTCATAAAAGACTGAGAGTTAGAAGAGTAACTAAAGGCTTTTATTAACAACAGAATGGAGGTCTGCCTCGAGTGGTCGACCGGTCCAGGATACAAGGGCTGGGGAGCAGTCACCTTTATACTAGGACCTGTGGGAGGAGTCAGCCGAGGCATGTCCAGGCATGTACACAGTGGAATACAAACAGGACAAACAGGAATACAAACAGTGGTTTACCACACTCTTCGCCTTCAGTTTGGCTGGAGTAATCAGGTCCCGCAATAGGCCGTACGTTCTTGCGCCCATTAAATTTAGCAATACCGATGCCATTTTCTCATCGGCTATTTCGTTTGCCTCGCAATATACCTCGACTCTTTCCACATACGTGGTCCAGTCTTCTATTGCATTATCGAAGGCGGTGATATCGCCAGTCTTTGGCATCTTGAAAATCTAAGATGGCGCCTCCCGCACTTTTCCTTCTTCCCCGCCGAGTTAAGATGGCGTGTCCCGCGCTTTCCCGCTGCTGCCGCTGCTGCCAATGCTGTTGCTGGCGATTATATTTATTTTACTATCCTGTAATGGCGACGCCCTATGGTCTTCGCGCCTCCCCGATCGCTGCTGCCAACGCCGCTCTCCGCGGTATTTTTATTTTTCTATCGCGCTTCAATATTTGCTCCGTTAATTGATGAACCGTTCCTGTCATGGAGCGGACCCTCTGGGACACTTCCCTCCCTCTTCTTAGGTCCGAACGCTGCCTGGCTTCGAAGCACCGGCCGCGCCCTGTGTGCTCCACCCTCTCTCTCTTTGCTTCCCGACTCGCTGCCCGGCCCCGTTGCAGAGCCACCCGATCGAGCTCTAGCCCGCCGCAGCCCAGGAAGGATCAATGCACTACCTGCCACCAGCCCGATTAGCTGGGAAACCACAGACTGGAGAACCAAGCCTGGCTCTCGACAGTCTCTCCTGCAACTTTTCGATTCAATGATTTGGAGGGCGGTTGCCCACGGTCGACGCCCGTTTCTCGAGTTTCTTTGGTTTTTTTTTTCTCTTCTGGCTCCGACCTTCAATAACATCGTCGGAGGTGCTGTCGAGTTGCAGGTAAGTTCGTTTCTTACTCGCCGCCAGTATTATGTTCGTGTTTAATTGAGACACGGACTGCAGGAGTTGATTATAACAAGTCTTTACTGAATGGAGACAACCTGGAAACTGAAACTACAGAAGCCTGCTAGGGCCTTTTATACAGGGGTGGTCACTGCCGGTACTGCAGTCTGAGACCAGTTATTCCCTTAAAGGTACATACACAACAAGTTGGAACTTCACAGATTGCAAGTTCGGGATTTAGCGCATGTGCAAGCAAATTCAAAGGCGGTATGATGTCGTTCTCTGAGAGTACACCATCATACCGACCGCAAATTTAGGGCCAACATGATTAGGCAGAGTCAACATGGTTTTATGAAAGGGAAATCATGTTTGACAAATCCATTTGAGTTTTTTAGAGGGTGTAACTAGCAGGGTAGATAAGGGGCAACCAGGGGATGTTGTATATTTGGATTTTCAGAAGACACTCAATAAGGTGCCACATAAGAGGTTGTTACACAAGATTAGGGCTCATGGGATTGGGGATAATATACTAGCATGGATTGAGGATTGACTAATGGACAGAAAACAGAGAGTAGGGATAAACAGGTCATTTTCAGGTTGCCAGGTTTTAACTGGTGGGGTGTCGCAAGGATCAATGCTTGGGCATCAGCTATTTACAACCTTTATCAATGACTTATTTTGTGGTACTTTTTCAAATGCATTTTGAAAGTCCATACGTAATGTTCTATTTTAATTACATATTTTCTTTTTCATGGTATATTGTAGAAATGTATTTAATGATTTAAAACTAGTCCGAGGTCTGATGTGAAGCTCTGCTGCCTGTGGAGGACTGGTGAGGGAACTTGTGGAGGCACAAAGTATTGTAGTCATGTAAAACTAATTGAGAGATGAGGTGTTTCTGTGTGTTATTAAACATCTCCCTCCATAGTCTAGGTGGTAAAGACACTCTCAAAAACCTAGGGAAGTGAGACTCGCTGAGGACAGTGATCCAAGATGTGAAAGATAAATAATCTGGAGTAAAGACGGGTGGTAAATATCCAAAAATGCAACAGTGTGGTTTTAAATTCAGTTCAGCATCAAGCAGCATGTGTAGTGTCAGGTCCATGAGGAAGCTGCCAGGAAGAGGGGGTAGAATCAGGAGCAGATGTTCATTTATATTCGGAAAGTGAACAGAATGGGATTCAGTTTATCTGGTATTGAGTGGGAGACAATTCTAGTTGATCCATAACTCAATGTTGACTAGTGAGAAAAAGGAAGAAGAGCGTGGAGGTGGAGAGGTAGCACTGACTCGCATCAATATACACAGATGGAAGCTGTCGCTGAGGGGCAGTATGTAGATGAGGAGTAGAAGGGAGGCTAAGGGCGGAGGTTTGGGCCCGTGATTAAAACACAGATAGAACGACCTGCAACTGACACATTTTGCTCAGCAATTGGAGGGTTTGGTGGCACAGAGGGTTTGGGCATAAACATTGGGTAATTTAGAATGTTCAGTGGCTTTCTTGAGACCGCTATCTCATTCATCCAACGACAGAGAGCGAGAGGGAGGGAGAGGGGGAGAGAGAGTGAGATGCAGACAGAGGGAGAGAGACAGAAGCTGAGGGACAGGGAAACAGAGAGAGAGAGAGATAGAGAGGGACACACAGAAAAGAGTCACAGAGAAAGAGAAAGGGGTAGAATGAGAACAACAACTTGCATTTATACAGCACCTTTAATGTAGTAAAACGTCCCAAGGCACTTCACAGGAGCATAATCAAACAAAATTTGACATCGAGGCACATAAGGAGATATTAGGACAGATGACCAAAACCTTGGTCAATGAGGTAGGTTTTAAGGAGCGTCTTAAAGGAGGAGACAGAGGTAGAGAGGTGGAGAGGGT
This sequence comes from Somniosus microcephalus, assembly GCF_052327205.1. Lineage (NCBI taxonomy): Eukaryota > Metazoa > Chordata > Chondrichthyes > Squaliformes > Somniosidae > Somniosus > Somniosus microcephalus. Next base: position 319,924,311 of record NC_140987.1, read on the forward strand.
TAGAGATGGAATTCCAGAATTAGGGTCGAGGCATCTGAAGGCACGGCTGCCAATGGTGGAGCGATTAAAATCAGGGATGCACAAGAGGCCAGAAATGAACGCGCAGAGATCTCAGAGAATTGTAGGGCTGGAGGAGGTAATTGAGATGGGGAGGGGCAAGGTCATGGAAGGATTTGAAAAGAAAGATGAGAATTGTAAAATCGAGGTGTTGCGGGAACAGGAGCCAATGGAGGTCAGCAAGCACAGGGGTGGTGGGTGAATAGGATTTGATGTGAGTTAGGATACAGGCGGCGGAGTTTTGAATTAGATCAAGTTTATGCAGGGTGGAAGATGGCAGGACAGTCAGGAGAGCATTAAAATAGTCACGTCTAGGGTTACAAAGATATGAATGAGGTTTTCTGTACCAGATGAGCTGAGGTGGGGAGGAGTCGGGAGAAGTTATGGAGGTAGAAGTAGACGGTCTTGGGAAGATGACCAGCGAGGGGCAAACAGTGATGTAAGGAGCATGTGAACAGATGACAAACAATGCAGAGCAAAAAACCACACCAGGGGAGTCATATTCTGAATATGTGCTGGCAGCAGGCAAGGTCATCCAAAGAAAGTGTGTCCCTTGCCCATTGATAGTGAGTGACCTCATCATTGGCAGTGAGTGACCTCATCATTGACAGTGAGTGACCTCATCATTGACAGTGAGTAACTTCATCATTGACAGTGAGTGACCTCATCATTGAAAGTGAGTGGCCTCATCATTGACAGTGAGTGACCTCATCATTGACAGTGAGTGACCTCATCATTGACAGTGAGTGACCTCATTATTGACAGTGAGTGACCTCATCATTGAGAGTGAGTGGCCTTATCATTGACAGTGAGCGACCTCATCATTGAGAGTGAGTGGCCTCATCATTGACAGTGAGTGACCTCATGATTGACAGTGAGTGACCTCATCATTGACAGTGAGTGACCTCATCATTGACAGTGAGTGACCTCATCATTGACAATGAGTGACCTCATCATTGACAGTGAGTGACCTCATCATTGACAGTGAGTGACCTCATCATTGACAGTGAGTGACCTCATCATTGACAGTGAGTGACCTCATCATTGACAGTGAGCGACCTCATCATTGAGAGTGAGTGGCCTCATCATTGACAGTGAGTGACCTCATCATTGACAGTGAGTAACCTCATCATTGACAGAGTAACCTCATCATTGACAGTGAGCAACCTCATCATTGACAGTGAGTGAGCTCAACATTGACAGAAAGTAACCTCATCATTGACAGTAATTAACCTCATCATTGACAGTGAGTAATCTCATCATTGACAGAGTGTAATCTCATCATTGACTGTGTGTAACGTCATCAATGACACTGCGTGACCGCATCATTGACAGTGAATAAACGAATCATTGACTGTTACTGACCTCAGCATTGACAGTGAGTGACATCAACATTGACAGAGAGTAACATCATCATTGACAGTGAGTGTCCTCATCCTTGACAGTGAGTAACCTCATCATTGATAGTGATTAACATCATCATTCACAGTGAGTGACCTCATCTTTGAAAGAGAGATCTGGCATCATTGACAGAGAGTAATCTCACCATTCACTGTGAGTCACCTCGTCATTGTCAATGAGTAACCTCATCATTGACAGAGAGTAACCTAATCATTGACAGTGAGTTCCCTCATCTTTGACAGTGAGGAACCTCATCATTGAGAGTGAGTAACCTCATCATTGGCAGAGAGTAACCTCATCATTGACAGTGAGTTCCCTCACTTTTACAGTGAGTAACCTCATCATTGACAGAGAGTAACATAGTAATTGACAGTGAGTGACCTCATCATTGACAGTGAGTAACCTGATCATTGACAGTGAGTAACCTTATCATTGACACTGCGTGATCTCAATGTTGACAGAGAGTAACCTCATCATTGACAGTAAGTAACCTCATCATTGACAGTGAGTAATCTCATCATTGACAGTGTGTAACCACATCATTGACAGTGAGTAACCTCATCATTGACAGTGAGTGACCTCATCATTGACAGTGAGTGGCCTCATCATTGACAGTGAGTGACCTCATCATTGACAGTGAGTGACCTCATCATTGACAGTGAGTAACCTCATCATTGACAGTGAGTGACCTGATCATTGACAGTGAGTGACCTCATCATTGACAGTGAGTGACCTCATCATTGACAGTGAGTGACCTCATCATTGACAGTGAGTGACCTCATCATTGAAAGTGAGTGACCTCATCATTGACAGACAGTAACATCATAATTGACAGAGTGACCTAATCATTGACAGAGATTAATCTCATTGACTGTGAGTAACCTCATCAATGACAATGAGTAACCTCATCATTGACTGTGAAAGACATCGGCCTAGAAATTCATTGTAGCCACTTTTGGCGCGGTAAATCGGGCAGCCGCTAAAGTTTGCGCCCGCCGCCAAATCGAGGCCTCTTCTCCGATATTCATTAGCTTCGCCCTAAGAGGTTGCTCGAGCGCTAAAACTGGCGCTGCACGCCTCTCTTTAGGCGCTAAGCCGGAGTGCCGGGGCGCTAAACCGGAAGTTGGGCGCAGGGCAGGTGCAGCGAGCTGCTGATTGACGGCAGACACTCTGGCTCCGGTGAGCTCTTAAAGGGGGAGGGTGGATTTGTTTTTTTGAAAGGCCGACACTGGTGTATTTGTGGTTTTGGGGAGGGTTTCTCTCCATCAGTTTGTTATGTGTTCCCGGCACACCAGTCGTCATCGTCATCGTCCTCCTCCTCCTCCTCCTCCTCCTCCCGGCAGCCAGCCAGCCGTACCATTTCTAGTACAGGAGGACCCTTTAATTTGCGCTCCCCGCGACCTGCATCGGCTGTGTACCGTTCCACTTCACAGTCGTTAGGGCCGCCCGGCGCACAATGGGGCGGCATGAGTGAAGTTCCGGTTCGGGGCGCACAAAGGGCGTTGCACGACGAAATGACGTCATGATCTGCGCGCGCAGCAGGGCGCGCGCTAAGACTTTGCGCCGGCGCTAAATGTGTACTGAAGTTGGCTCGCGATCTACTCCTCCTAAGGCGCTAACGGCTGGCGCGCCCAACTGAATATCTAGGCTCTCATCATTGACTGTGAAAAACCTCATCATTGACAGTGAGTAACCTCATCATTGAATGAGAGTTATCACATCATTGACTGTGAGTAACCTCATCATTGAGAGTGAGTATCCGCATCATTGATAGTGAGTAACCTCATCCTTTACAGAGAGTAACCTCATCATTGACAGTGAGTAACATCATCATTGACTGAGAGTAACATCATCATTGGCAGTGAGTGTCCTCATCCTTGACAGAGAGTAAACTCATCATTGGCAATGAGTAACATTATCATTGGCAGCGAGTAACCTCATCATTGACAGTGAGTAACATCATCATTGACTGAGAGTAACATCATCATTGGCAGTGAGTGTCCTCATCCTTGACAGAGAGCAACCTCATCATTGGCAGTGAGTAACATTATAATTGACAGCATGTAACCTCATCATTGACAGTGAGTAATCTCATCATTGACAGTGTGTAACCACATCATTGACAGTGAGTAACCTCATCATTGACAGTGAGTGTCCTCATCCTTGACAATGAGTAACCTCATCATTGACAGTGATTAACATCATCATTCACAGTGAGTGACCTCATCTTTCAAAGAGAGATCCCGCATCATTGACAGAGAGTAATCTCACCATTGACTGTGAGTAACCTCGTCATTGTCGATGAGTAACCTCATCATTGACAATGAGTAACCTCCTCATTGACAGAGAGTAACCTAATCATTGACAGTGAGTGCCCTCATCTTTGACAGTGAGTGACCTCATCATTGACAGTGAATGACCCCATCATTGAGAGTGAGTATCCTCATCATTGACAGTGAGTAACCTCATCCTTTACAGAGAGTAACCTCATCATTGACAGTGAGTAACATCATCATTGACTGAGAGTAACATCATCATTGGCAGTGAGTGTCCTCATCCTTGACAGAGAGTAAACTCATCATTGACAGTAATTAACCTCATCATTGACAGAGAGTAAACTCATCATTGACAGTAATTAACCTCATCATTGACAGGGAGTAATCTCATCATTGACAGTAAGTAACCTCATCATTGACAGTGAGTAATCTCATCATTGTGAGTGAGTGACCTCATCATTGACAGAGAGTAATCTCATCATTGACTGTGCGTAACGTCATCAATGACAGTGCGTGACCGCATCATTGACAGTGAATAAACTAATCATTGACTGTTACTGACCTCAGCATTGACAGTGAGTAACATCACCTTTGACAGAGAGTAACATCATCATTGACAGTGAGTGTCCTCATCCTTGACAGTGAGTAACCTCATCATTGACAGAGATTAACATCATCATTCACAGTGAGTGACCTCATCTTTGAAAGAGAGATCCCGCATCATTGACAGAGAGTAATCTCACCATTCACTGTGAGTAACCTCGTCATTGTCAATGAGTAACCTCATCATTGACAGTGAGTAACCTCCTCATTGACAGAGAGATCACCTAATCATTGACAGTGAGTGCCCTCATCTTTGACAGTGAGGAACCTCATCTTTGAGAGTGAGTAACCTCATCATTGACAGTGAGGGACCTCATCATTGACAGTGAGTAACCACATCATTGACACTGCGTGATCTCAATGTTGACAGAGAGTAACCTCATCATTGACAGTAAGTAAGCTCATCATTGACAGTGAGTATTCTCATCATTGACAGTGTGTAACCACATCATTGACAGTGAGTAATCTCATCACTGACAGTGTGTAACCACATCATTGAGAGTGAGTAACATCATAATTGACAGTGAGTGACCTCATCATTGACAGTGAGTGACCTCATCATTGACAGTGAGTGACCTCATCACTGACAGTGAGTGACCTCATCATTGACAGTGAGTGACCTCATCATTGAAAGTGAGTGACCTCATATTTGACAGACAGTAACATCATAATTGACAGAGTGACCTAATCATTGACAGAGATTAATCTCATTGACTGTGAGTAACTTCATCAATGACAATGAGTAACCTCATCATTGACTGTGAATGACCTCATCATTGACAGTGAAAAACCTCATCATTGAAAGAGAGTTATCACATCATTGACTGTGAGTAACCTCATCATTGAGAGTGAGTATCCTCATCATTGACAGTGAGTAACCTCATCCTTTATAGAGAGTAACCTCATCATTGACAGTGAGTAACATCATCATTGACTGAGAGTAACATCATCATTGGAAGTGAGTGTCCTCATCCTTGACAGAGAGTAAACTCATCATTGGCAACGAGTAACCTCATCATTGACTGTTTGTAACCTCATCATTGACAGTGAGTAACCTCATCAATGACTAAGAGTAACATCATCATTGGCAGTGAGTAACATTATAATTGACAGCACGTAACCTCATCATTGACAGTGAGTAACCTCATCATTGACAGTGAGTTACTGTATCATTGACAGTGAGTAACCCCATCATTGACAGTAAGTGACCTCATCATTGACAGCGAGTGACATCATCATTGACAGTGAGTAACCTCATCATTGACAGTGAGTAACCTCATCATTGACAGAGAGTAACCTCATCATTGACTGTGAGTAATCTCATCATTGACAGTGAGTAACCTTATCATTGACAGTGAGTAATCTCATCATTGACAGTGAGTAACCTCATCATTGACAGAGAGTAACCTCATCATTGACAGTGAGTAAACGCATCATTGACAGTGAGTAACGTCATCATTGACAGTGAGTAACCTCATCATTGATAGTGAGTAACCTCATCATTGACAGCGAGGGACCTCATCATTGACAGTGGGTAACCTCATTACTGACAGTGAGTGGCCTCATCATTGACAGTGAGTAACCTCATCATTGACTGTGAGTAACCTCATTATTGACTGTGAGTAACCTCATCATTGACAGAGAGTAACCTGATCATTGACAGTGATTAATCTGAACTTTGATAGTGAGTAACCTCATCATTGACAGAGAGTAACCTCATCATTGACAGTGAGTAAACGCATCATTGACAGTGAGTAACGTCATCATTGACAGTGAGTAACCTCATCATTGATAGTGAGTAACCTCATCATTGACAGCGAGGGACCTCATCATTGACAGTGGGTAACCTCATTACTGAGAGTGAGTGGCCTCATCATTGACAGTGAGTAACTTCATCATTGACTGTGAGTAACCTCATTATTGACTGTGAGTAACCTCATCATTGACAGAGAGTAACCTGATCATTGACAGTGATTAATCTGAACTTTGATAGTGAGTGACCTCATCATTGGGAGTGAGTAACCTCATCATTGACAGTGAGTGACCTCATCATTGAGAGTGACTGACCACATCATTGAGAGTGAGTAAACTCATCATTGACTATGTGCAACATCATCATTGACTGTGAGTAACCCCATCATTGACAGTGAGTAACCTCATCATTGACAGAGACGGACCTCATCATTGACAGTGAGTAACCTCATCATCGACAGTGAGTAACCTCCTCATCGACAGTGAGTAACCTCATCATTGATAGTGAGTAACCTTATCATCGACAGTGAGTAACCTCATCATCAACAGTGAGTAACCTCATCATCGACAGTGAGTAACCTCACCATTAAAAGTGAGTAACCTCATCAATGACAGTGAGTAACCTCATCATTGACAGTGTGTAACATCATCAATGACAGAGAGTAACCTCATCATTGACAGTGAGTAATCTCATCATTGACAGTAAATAATCTCATTATTGACAGCGAGTAACCTTATAATTGACAGTGAGTGACATAATCATTGACAGTGAGTAGCCTCATCATTGACTGTGAGTAACATCATTATTGACAGTGAGTAACCTCATCATTGACAGTGAGTAAGCACATCATTGACAGTGAGTGACCTCATCATTCACAGTGAGTAACCTCATCATTGACAGTAAGTGACCTCATCTTTGACAGCGAGTGACGTCATCATTGACAGTGAGTAACCTCATCATTGACAGTGAGTAACCTCATCATTGACAGTGAGTCACCTCATCATTCACAGAGTAACCTCATCATTGACATAGAGTAATGTCATCATTGACAGTGAGTAACCTAATCATTGACAGAGAGTAACCTCATCATTGACAGTGAGTAACCTCATCATTGACAGTGAGTAACCTCATCATTGACAGTGAGTAACCTCATCATTGACAGAGAGTAACCTCATCATTGATATTGAGTAACCTCATCATTGACAGTGAGTAACCTCATCATTGACAGAGAGTAACCTCATCATTGACAGAGAGTAACCTCATCATTGACAGTGAGTAACCTCATCATTGACAGTGAGTAACCTCATCATTGACAGAGAGTAACCTCATTATTGATATTGAGTAACCTCATCATTGACAGTGAGTAACCTCATCATTGACAGAGAGTAACCTCATCATTGACAGTGAGTAACCTCATCATTGACAGTGAGTGTCCTCATCCTTGACAGTGAGTAACCTCATCATTGACAGTGATTAACATCATCATTCACAGTGAGTGACCTCATCTTTGAAAGAGAGATCCCGCAACATTGACAGATATAATCTCACCAGTGACTGTGAGTAACCTCATCATTGTTAGTGAGTAATCTCTTCATTGACAGTGAGGGACCTCATCATTGACAGTAAGTGACCTCATCATTGACAGTGAGTAACCTCATCATTGACAGTGAGTACCCTCATCTTTGACAGTGAGGAACCTCATCATTGACAGTGAGTAACCTCATCATTGACAGTGAGTAACCTCATTGTTGACAATGAGTAACCTCACCATTGACTGTGAGTAACATCATCATTGACAGTGCGTAACCTCATCATTGACAATGAGTGACCTCATCATTGACAGTGACTGACCTCATCATTGACAGTGAGTGACCTCATCATTGACAGTGAGTAACCTGACCATTGACAGTGAGTGACCTCATCATTGACAGTGAGTGACCTCATCATTGACAGTGAGTGACCTCATCATTGACAGTGAGTGACCTCATCATTGACAGTGAGTGACCTCATCATTGACAGTGAGTGACCTCATCATTGACAGTGAGTAACCTCATCACTGACAGTGAGTAACCTCATCATTGACAGTGAGTAACCTCATTGTTGACAATGAGTAACCTCACCATTGACTGTGAGTAACATCATCATTGACAGTGCGTAACCTCATCACTGACAGTGAGTAACCTCATCATTGACAGTGAGTAACCTCATCATTGACAATGAGTAACCTCGTCATTGACAGTGAGTAACCTCATCATTGACAGTGAGTGTCCTCATCTTTGACAGTGAGTAACCTCATCATTGACAGTGAGTAACCTCATTATTGACAGTGAGTGTCCACATCTTTGACAGTGAGTAACCTCATCATTGACAGATTAAACTCATCATTGACAGTGAGTGAACTCAACATTGACAGAGAGTAACCTCATCATTGACAGTAATTAACCTCATCATTGACAGTGAGTAATCTCATCATTGACAGTAAGTAACCTCATCATTGACAGTGAGTAATCTCATCATTGACAGTGAGTGACCTCATCATTGACAGTGAGTAACCTCATCATTGACAGTGAGTAATCTCATCATTGACAGTAAGTAACCTCATCATTGACAGTGAGTAATCTCATCATTGACAGTAAGTAACCTCATCATTGACAGTGAGTAATCTCATCATTTTGAGTGAGTGACCTCATCATTGACAGAGTGTAATCTCAATATTGACTGTGTGTAACGTCATCAATGACAGTGCGTGACCGCATCATTGACAGTGAATAAACTAATCATTGACTGTTACTGACCTCAGCATTGACAGTGAGTAACATCACCATTGACAGAGAGTAACATCATCATTGACAGTGAGTGTCCTCATCCTTGACAGTGAGTAACCTCATCATTGACAGTGATTAACATCATCATTCACAGTGAGTGACCTCATCTTTGAAAGAGAGATCCCGCATCATTGACAGAGTGTCATCTCACCATTGGCTGTGAGCAACCTCGTCATTGTCAGTGAGTAACCTCATCATTGACAGTGAGTAACCTCCTCATTGACAGAGAGTAACCTAATCATTGACAGTGAGTGCCCTCATCTTTGACAGTGAGGAACCTCATCATTGAGAGTGAGTAACCTCATCATTGACAGTGAGTAACCTGACCACTGACAGTGAGTAACCTCATCATTGACAGTGAGTAACCTCATCATTGACACTGCGTGATCTCAATGTTGACAGAGACTAAACTCATCATTGACAGTAAGTAACCTCATCATTGACAGTGAGTAATCTCATCAATGACAGTTTGTAACCACATCATTGACAGTGAGTGACCACATAATTGACAGTGACTGACCTCATCATTGACAGTGAGTGACCTCATCATTGACAGTGAGTGACCTCATCATTGAAAGTGTGTGACCTCATCATTCACAGTGAGTGACCTCATCATTGAGAGTGAGTTGCCTCATCATTGACAGTGAGTGACCTCATAATTGACAGTGAGTGTCCTCATCATTGACAGTGAGCAATCTCATCAATGACAGTGAGTAACCACATCATTGACAGTGAGTAACCTCATAATTAACAGTGAGTGACCTCATCATTGACAGTGAGTGACCTCATCATTGACAGTGAGTGACCTCATCTTTGAAAGTGAGTGAACTCATCATTGACAGTGAGCGATCTCATCATTGAGAGTTAGTGGCCTCATCATTGACAGTGAGTGACCTCATCATTGACAGTGAGTGACCTCATCATTGACAGTGAGTGACCTCATCATTGACAGTGAGTGACATCATCATTGACAGTGAGTAACCTGATCATTGACAGTGAATGACCTCATCATTGACAGAGAGTGACCTCATCATTGACAGTGAGTGACCTCATCATTGAAAGTGAGTGACCTCATCATTGACAGTGAGCGACCTCATCATTGAGAGTGAGTGGCCTCATCATTGACAGTGAGTGACCTCATCATTGACAGAGAGTGACCTCATTATTGACAATGAGTGACCTCATCATTGACAGTGAGTGACCTCATCATTGACAGTGAGTAACCTGATCATTGACAGTGAGTGACGTCATCATTGACAGTGAGTGACCTCATCATTGACAGTGAGTGACCTCATCATTGACAGTGAGTGAGCTCAACATTGACAGAGAGTAACCTCATCATTGACAGTAATTAACGTCATCATTGAAAGTGAGTAATCTCATTATTGACAGTAAGTAACCTCATCATTGACAGTGAGTAATCTCATCATTGACAGTGAGTGACCTCATCATTGACAGAGTGTAATCTCATCATTGACTGGGTGAAACGTCATCAATGACAATGCGTGACCGCATCATTGACAGTGAATAAACAAATCATTGACTGTTACTGACCTCAGCAGTGACAGTGAGTGACATCACCATTGACAGAGAGTAACATCATCATTGACAGTGAGTGTCCTCATCCTTGACAGTGAGTAAACTCATCATTGACAGTGATTAACATCATCATTCACATTGAGTGACCTCATCTTTGAAAGAGAGATCCCGCATCATTGACAGAGAGTAATCTCACCATTGGCTGTGAGTAACCTCGTCATTGTCAATGAGTAACCTCATCATTGACAGTGAGTAACCTCCTCATTGACAGAGAGTATCCTAATCATTGTCAGTGAGTGCCCTCATCTTTGACAGTGAGGAACCTCATCATTGAGAGTGAGTAACCTCATAATTGACAGTGAGTGACCTCATCATTGACAGTGAGTGACCTCATCATTGACAGTGAGTGACCTCATCTTTGAAAGTGAGTGACCTCATCATTGACAGTGAGCGACCTCATCATTGAGAGTGAGTGGCCTCATCATTGACAGTGAGTGACCTCATCATTGACAGTGAGTGACCTCATCATTGACAATTAGTGACCTCATCATTGACAGTGAGTGACCTCATCATTGACAGTGAGTAACCTGATCATTGACAGTGAGTGACCTCATCATTGACAGAGAGTGACCTCATCATTGACAGTGAGTGACCTCATCATTGAGAGTGAGTGGCCTCATTATTGACAGTGAGTGACCTCATCATTGACAGTGAGAGACCACATCATTGACAGTGAGTAACCTGATCATTGACAGTGAGTGACCTCAACATTGACAGTGAGTGTCCTCATCCTTGACAGTGAGTAACCTCATCATTGACAGTGATTAACATCATCATTCACAGTGAGTGACCTCATCTTTGAAAGAGAGATCCCGCATCATTGACAGAGAGTAATCTCACCATTCACTGTGAGTAACTTCGTCATTGTCAATGAGTAACCTCATCATTGACAGTGAGTAACCTCCTCATTGACAGAGAGTAACCTAATCATTGACAGTGAGTGCCCTCATCTTTGACAGTGAGTGACATCATTATTGACAGTGAGTGATCTCATCATTGACAGTGAGGAACCTCATCATTGAGAGTGAGTAACCTCATCATTGACAGTGAGGGACCTCATCATTGACAGTAAGTAACCTCATCATTGACAGTGAGTAACCACATCATTGACACTGCGTGATCTCAATGTTGACAGAGAGTAACCTCATCATTGATAGTAAGTAACCTCATCATTGACAGAGAGTATTCTCATCATTGACAGTGTGTAACCACATCATTGACAGTGAGTAATCTCATCACTGACAGTGAGTGACCTCATCATTGAGAGTGAGTAACATCATAATTTACAGTGAGTGACCTCATCATTGACAGTGAGTGACCTCATCATTGTCAGTGAGTGACCTCATCATTGACGGTGAGTGACCTCATTATTGACAGTGAGTGACCTCATCATTGAAAGTGAGTGACCTCATCATTGACAGACAGTAACATCATAATTGACAGAGTGACCTAATCATTGACAGAGATTAATCTCATTGACTGTGAGTAACCTCATCAATGACAATGAGTAACCTCATCATTGACTGTGAATGACCTCATCATTGACAGTGAAAAACCTCATCATTGACAGTGATTAACCTCATAATTGAAAGAGAGTTATCACATCATTGACTGTGAGTAACCTCATCATTGAGAGTGAGTATCCTCATCATTGACAGTGAGTAACCTCATCCTTTACAGAGAGTAACCTCATCATTGCCAGAGAGTAACCTGATCATTGAAAGTGATTAATCTGATCTTTGATAGTGAGTGACCTCATCATTGAGAGTGAGTAACCTCATCATTGACAGTGAGTGACCTCATCATTGAGAGTGACTGACCACATCATTGAGAGTGAGTAAACTCATCATTGACTATGTGCAACATCATCATTGACAGTGAGTAACCTCATCATTGACAGAGAGTAACCTCATCATTGACAGTGAGTAACCTCATCATTGACAGTGAGTAACCTCATCATTGACAGAGAGTAACCTCATTATTGATATTGAGTAACCTCATCATTGACAGTGAGTAACCTCATCATTGACAGAGAGTAACCTCATCATTGACAGTGAGTAACCTCATCATTGACAGTGAGTGTCCTCATCCTTGACAGTGAGTAACCTCATCATTGACAGTGATTAACATCATCATTCACAGTGAGTGACCTCATCTTTGAAAGAGAGATCCCGCAACATTGACAGATATAATCTCACCAGTGACTGTGAGTAACCTCATCATTGTTAGTGAGTAATCTCTTCATTGACAGTGAGGGACCTCATCATTGACAGTAAGTGACCTCATCATTGACAGTGAGTAACCTCATCATTGACAGTGAGTACCCTCATCTTTGACAGTGAGGAACCTCATCATTGACAGTGAGTAACCTCATCATTGACAGTGAGTAACCTCATTGTTGACAATGAGTAACCTCACCATTGACTGTGAGTAACATCATCATTGACAGTGCGTAACCTCATCATTGACAATGAGTGACCTCATCATTGATAGTAAGTAACCTCATCATTGACAGAGAGTATTCTCATCATTGACAGTGTGTAACCACATCATTGACAGTGAGTAATCTCATCACTGACAGTGAGTGACCTCATCATTGAGAGTGAGTAACATCATAATTTACAGTGAGTGACCTCATCATTGACAGTGAGTGACCTCATCATTGTCAGTGAGTGACCTCATCATTGACGGTGAGTGACCTCATTATTGACAGTGAGTGACCTCATCATTGAAAGTGAGTGACCTCATCATTGACAGACAGTAACATCATAATTGACAGAGTGACCTAATCATTGACAGAGATTAATCTCATTGACTGTGAGTAACCTCATCAATGACAATGAGTAACCTCATCATTGACTGTGAATGACCTCATCATTGACAGTGAAAAACCTCATCATTGACAGTGATTAACCTCATCATTGAAAGAGAGTTATCACATCATTGACTGTGAGTAACCTCATCATTGAGAGTGAGTATCCTCATCATTGACAGTGAGTAACCTCATCCTTTACAGAGAGTAACCTCATCATTGCCAGAGAGTAACCTGATCATTGAAAGTGATTAATCTGATCTTTGATAGTGAGTGACCTCATCATTGAGAGTGAGTAACCTCATCATTGACAGTGAGTGACCTCATCATTGAGAATGACTGACCACATCATTGAGAGTGAGTAAACTCATCATTGACTATGTGCAACATCATCATTGACAGTGAGTAACCTCATCATTGACAGAGAGTAACCTCATCATTGACAGTGAGTAACCTCATCATTGACAGTGAGTAACCTCATCATTGACAGAGAGTAACCTCATTATTGATATTGAGTAACCTCATCATTGACAGAGAGTAACCTCATCATTGACAGAGAGTAACCTCATTATTGATATTGAGTAACCTCATCATTGACAGTGAGTAACCTCATCATTGACAGAGAGTAACCTCATCATTGACAGTGAGTAACCTCATCATTGACAGTGAGTGTCCTCATCCTTGACAGTGAGTAACCTCATCATTGACAGTGATTAACATCATCATTCACAGTGAGTGACCTCATCTTTGAAAGAGAGATCCCGCAACATTGACAGATATAATCTCACCAGTGACTGTGAGTAACCTCATCATTGTTAGTGAGTAATCTCTTCATTGACAGTGAGGGACCTCATCATTGACAGTAAGTGACCTCATCATTGACAGTGAGTAACCTCATCATTGACAGTGAGTACCCTCATCTTTGACAGTGAGGAACCTCATCATTGACAGTGAGTAACCTCATCATTGACAGTGAGTAACCTCATTGTTGACAATGAGTAACCTCACCATTGACTGTGAGTAACATCATCATTGACAGTGCGTAACCTCATCATTGACAATGAGTGACCTCATCATTGACAGTGACTGACCTCATCATTGACAGTGAGTAACCTGACCATTGACAGTGAGTGACCTCATCATTGACAGTGAGTGACCTCATCATTGACAGTGAGTGACCTCATCATTGACAGTGAGTGACCTCATCATTGACAGTGAGTGACCTCATCATTGACAGTGAGTGACCTCATCATTGACAGTGAGTAACCTCATCACTGACAGTGAGTAACCTCATCATTGACAGTGAGTAACCTCATTGTTGACAATGAGTAACCTCACCATTGACTGTGAGTAACATCATCATTGACAGTGCGTAACCTCATCATTGACAATGAGTAACCTCGTCATTGACAGTGAGTAACCTCATCATTGACAGTGAGTAACCTCATCATTGACAGTGAGTGACCTCATCATTGACAGTGAGTAACCTCATCACTGACAGTGAGTAACCTCATCATTGACAGTGAGTAACCTCATTGTTGACAATGAGTAACCTCACCATTGACTGTGAGTAACCTCATTGTTGACAATGAGTAACCTCACCATTGACTGTGAGTAACCTCATCACTGACAGTGAGTAACCTCATCATTGACAGTGAGTAACCTCATTGTTGACAATGAGTAACCTCACCATTGACTGTGAGTAACCTCATTGTTGACAATGAGTAACCTCACCATTGACTGTGAGTAACCTCATCACTGACAGTGAGTAACCTCATCATTGACAGTGAGTAACCTCATCATTGACAATGAGTAACCTCGTCATTGACAGTGAGTAACATCATCATTGACAGTGAGTGTCCTCATCTTTGACAGTGAGTAACCTCATCATTGACAGTGAGTAACCTCATTATTGACAGTGAGTGTCCACATCTTTGACAGTGAGTAACCTCATCATTGACAGATTAAACTCATCATTGACAGTGAGTGAACTCAACATTGACAGAGAGTAACCTCATCATTGACAGTAATTAACCTCATCATTGACAGTGAGTAATCTCATCATTGACAGTAAGTAACCTCATCATTGACAGTGAGTAATCTCATCATTGACAGTAAGTAACCTCATCATTGACAGTGAGTAATCTCATCATTTTGAGTGAGTGACCTCATCATTGACAGAGTGTAATCTCATCATTGACTGTGTGTAACGTCATCAATGACAGTGCGTGACCGCATCATTGACAGTGAATAAACTAATCATTGACTGTTACTGACCTCAGCATTGACAGTGAGTAACATCACCATTGACAGAGAGTAACATCATCATTGACAGTGAGTGTCCTCATCCTTGACAGTGAGTAACCTCATCATTGACAGTGAGTGACCTCATCATTGACAGTGAGTGACCTCATCATTGACAGTGAGTGACCTCATCATTGACAGTGAGTGACCTCATCATTGACAGTGAGTAACCTCATCACTGACAGTGAGTAACCTCATCATTGACAGTGAGTAACCTCATCATTGACAATGAGTAACCTCGTCATTGACAGTGAGTAACCTCATCATTGACAGTGAGTGAGCTCAACATTGACAGAGAGTAACCTCATCATTGACAGTAATTAACGTCATCATTGAAAGTGAGTAATCTCATTATTGACAGTAAGTAACCTCATCATTGACAGTGAGTAATCTCATCATTGACAGTGAGTGACCTCATCATTGACAGAGTGTAATCTCATCATTGACTGGGTGAAACGTCATCAATGACAATGCGTGACCGCATCATTGACAGTGAATAAACAAATCATTGACTGTTACTGACCTCAGCAGTGACAGTGAGTGACATCACCATTGACAGAGAGTAACATCATCATTGACAGTGAGTGTCCTCATCCTTGACAGTGAGTAAACTCATCATTGACAGTGATTAACATCATCATTCACATTGAGTGACCTCATCTTTGAAAGAGAGATCCCGCATCATTGACAGAGAGTAATCTCACCATTGGCTGTGAGTAACCTCGTCATTGTCAATGAGTAACCTCATCATTGACAGTGAGTAACCTCCTCATTGACAGAGAGTATCCTAATCATTGTCAGTGAGTGCCCTCATCTTTGACAGTGAGGAACCTCATCATTGAGAGTGAGTAACCTCATCATTGACAGTGAGTAACCTGATCACTGACAGTGAGGGACCTCATCATTGACACTGCGTGATCTCAATGTTGACAGAGACTAAACTCATCATTGACGGTAAGTAACGTCATCATTGACAGTGAGTAATCTCATCAATGACAGTGTGTAACCACATCATTGACAGTGAGTAACCTCATAATTGACAGTGAGTGACCTCATCATTGACAGTGAGTGACCTCATCATTGACAGTGAGTGACCTCATCTTTGAAAGTGAGTGACCTCATCATTGACAGTGAGCGACCTCATCATTGAGAGTGAGTGGCCTCATCATTGACAGTGAGTGACCTCATCATTGACAGTGAGTGACCTCATCATTGACAATTAGTGACCTCATCATTGACAGTGAGTGACCTCATCATTGACAGTGAGTAACCTGATCATTGACAGTGAGTGACCTCATCATTGACAGAGAGTGACCTCATCATTGACAGTGAGTGACCTCATCATTGAGAGTGAGTGGCCTCATTATTGACAGTGAGTGACCTCATCATTGACAGTGAGAGACCACATCATTGACAGTGAGTAACCTGATCATTGACAGTGAGTGACCTCAACATTGACAGTGAGTGTCCTCATCCTTGACAGTGAGTAACCTCATCATTGACAGTGATTAACATCATCATTCACAGTGAGTGACCTCATCTTTGAAAGAGAGATCCCGCATCATTGACAGAGAGTAATCTCACCATTCACTGTGAGTAACTTCGTCATTGTCAATGAGTAACCTCATCATTGACAGTGAGTAACCTCCTCATTGACAGAGAGTAACCTAATCATTGACAGTGAGTGCCCTCATCTTTGACAGTGAGTGACATCATTATTGACAGTGAGTGATCTCATCATTGACAGTGAGGAACCTCATCATTGAGAGTGAGTAACCTCATCATTGACAGTGAGGGACCTCATCATTGACAGTAAGTAACCTCATCATTGACAGTGAGTAACCACATCATTGACACTGCGTGATCTCAATGTTGACAGAGAGTAACCTCATCATTGATAGTAAGTAACCTCATCATTGACAGAGAGTATTCTCATCATTGACAGTGTGTAACCACATCATTGACAGTGAGTAATCTCATCACTGACAGTGAGTGACCTCATCATTGAGAGTGAGTAACATCATAAATTACAGTGAGTGACCTCATCATTGACAGTGAGTGACCTCATCATTGTCAGTGAGTGACCTCATCATTGACGGTGAGTGACCTCATTATTGAGAGTGAGTGACCTCATCATTGAAAGTGAGTGACCTCATCATTGACAGACAGTAACATCATAATTGACAGAGTGACCTAATCATTGACAGAGATTAATCTCATTGACTGTGAGTAACCTCATCAATGACAATGAGTAACCTCATCATTGACTGTGAATGACCTCATCATTGACAGTGAAAAACCTCATCATTGACAGTGATTAACCTCATCATTGAAAGAGAGTTATCACATCATTGACTGTGAGTAACCTCATCATTGAGAGTGAGTATCCTCATCATTGACAGTGAGTAACCTCATCCTTTACAGAGAGTAACCTCATCATTGCCAGAGAGTAACCTGATCATTGAAAGTGATTAATCTGATCTTTGATAGTGAGTGACCTCATCATTGAGAGTGAGTAACCTCATCATTGACAGTGAGTGACCTCATCATTGAGAGTGACTGACCACATCATTGAGAGTGAGTAAACTCATCATTGACTATGTGCAACATCATCATTGACAGTGAGTAACCTCATCATTGACAGAGAGTAACCTCATCATTGACAGTGAGTAACCTCATCATTGACAGTGAGTAACCTCATCATTGACAGAGAGTAACCTCATTATTGATATTGAGTAACCTCATCATTGACAGTGAGTAACCTCATCATTGACAGAGAGTAACCTCATCATTGACAGTGAGTAACCTCATCATTGACAGTGAGTGTCCTCATCCTTGACAGTGAGTAACCTCATCATTGACAGTGATTAACATCATCATTCACAGTGAGTGACCTCATCTTTGAAAGAGAGATCCCGCAACATTGACAGATATAATCTCACCAGTGACTGTGAGTAACCTCATCATTGTTAGTGAGTAATCTCTTCATTGACAGTGAGGGACCTCATCATTGACAGTAAGTGACCTCATCATTGACAGTGAGTAACCTCATCATTGACAGTGAGTACCCTCATCTTTGACAGTGAGGAACCTCATCATTGACAGTGAGTAACCTCATCATTGACAGTGAGTAACCTCATTGTTGACAATGAGTAACCTCACCATTGACTGTGAGTAACATCATCATTGACAGTGCGTAACCTCATCATTGACAATGAGTGACCTCATCATTGATAGTAAGTAACCTCATCATTGACAGAGAGTATTCTCATCATTGACAGTGTGTAACCACATCATTGACAGTGAGTAATCTCATCACTGACAGTGAGTGACCTCATCATTGAGAGTGAGTAACATCATAATTTACAGTGAGTGACCTCATCATTGACAGTGAGTGACCTCATCATTGTCAGTGAGTGACCTCATCATTGACGGTGAGTGACCTCATTATTGACAGTGAGTGACCTCATCATTGAAAGTGAGTGACCTCATCATTGACAGACAGTAACATCATAATTGACAGAGTGACCTAATCATTGACAGAGATTAATCTCATTGACTGTGAGTAACCTCATCAATGACAATGAGTAACCTCATCATTGACTGTGAATGACCTCATCATTGACAGTGAAAAACCTCATCATTGACAGTGATTAACCTCATCATTGAAAGAGAGTTATCACATCATTGACTGTGAGTAACCTCATCATTGAGAGTGAGTATCCTCATCATTGACAGTGAGTAACCTCATCCTTTACAGAGAGTAACCTCATCATTGCCAGAGAGTAACCTGATCATTGAAAGTGATTAATCTGATCTTTGATAGTGAGTGACCTCATCATTGAGAGTGAGTAACCTCATCATTGACAGTGAGTGACCTCATCATTGAGAATGACTGACCACATCATTGAGAGTGAGTAAACTCATCATTGACTATGTGCAACATCATCATTGACAGTGAGTAACCTCATCATTGACAGAGAGTAACCTCATCATTGACAGTGAGTAACCTCATCATTGACAGTGAGTAACCTCATCATTGACAGAGAGTAACCTCATTATTGATATTGAGTAACCTCATCATTGACAGTGAGTAACCTCATCATTGACAGAGAGTAACCTCATTATTGATATTGAGTAACCTCATCATTGACAGTGAGTAACCTCATCATTGACAGAGAGTAACCTCATCATTGACAGTGAGTAACCTCATCATTGACAGTGAGTGTCCTCATCCTTGACAGTGAGTAACCTCATCATTGACAGTGATTAACATCATCATTCACAGTGAGTGACCTCATCTTTGAAAGAGAGATCCCGCAACATTGACAGATATAATCTCACCAGTGACTGTGAGTAACCTCATCATTGTTAGTGAGTAATCTCTTCATTGACAGTGAGGGACCTCATCATTGACAGTAAGTGACCTCATCATTGACAGTGAGTAACCTCATCATTGACAGTGAGTACCCTCATCTTTGACAGTGAGGAACCTCATCATTGACAGTGAGTAACCTCATCATTGACAGTGAGTAACCTCATTGTTGACAATGAGTAACCTCACCATTGACTGTGAGTAACATCATCATTGACAGTGCGTAACCTCATCATTGACAATGAGTGACCTCATCATTGACAGTGACTGACCTCATCATTGACAGTGAGTAACCTGACCATTGACAGTGAGTGACCTCATCATTGACAGTGAGTGACCTCATCATTGACAGTGAGTGACCTCATCATTGACAGTGAGTGACCTCATCATTGACAGTGAGTGACCTCATCATTGACAGTGAGTGACCTCATCATTGACAGTGAGTAACCTCATCACTGACAGTGAGTAACCTCATCATTGACAGTGAGTAACCTCATTGTTGACAATGAGTAACCTCACCATTGACTGTGAGTAACATCATCATTGACAGTGCGTAACCTCATCATTGACAATGAGTAACCTCGTCATTGACAGTGAGTAACCTCATCATTGACAGTGAGTAACCTCATCATTGACAGTGAGTGACCTCATCATTGACAGTGAGTAACCTCATCACTGACAGTGAGTAACCTCATCATTGACAGTGAGTAACCTCATTGTTGACAATGAGTAACCTCACCATTGACTGTGAGTAACCTCATTGTTGACAATGAGTAACCTCACCATTGACTGTGAGTAACCTCATCACTGACAGTGAGTAACCTCATCATTGACAGTGAGTAACCTCATCATTGACAATGAGTAACCTCGTCATTGACAGTGAGTAACCTCATCATTGACAGTGAGTGTCCTCATCTTTGACAGTGAGTAACCTCATCATTGACAGTGAGTAACCTCATTATTGACAGTGAGTGTCCACATCTTTGACAGTGAGTAACCTCATCATTGACAGATTAAACTCATCATTGACAGTGAGTGAACTCAACATTGACAGAGAGTAACCTCATCATTGACAGTAATTAACCTCATCATTGACAGTGAGTAATCTCATCATTGACAGTAAGTAACCTCATCATTGACAGTGAGTAATCTCATCATTGACAGTAAGTAACCTCATCATTGACAGTGAGTAATCTCATCATTTTGAGTGAGTGACCTCATCATTGACAGAGTGTAATCTCATCATTGACTGTGTGTAACGTCATCAATGACAGTGCGTGACCGCATCATTGACAGTGAATAAACTAATCATTGACTGTTACTGACCTCAGCATTGACAGTGAGTAACATCACCATTGACAGAGAGTAACATCATCATTGACAGTGAGTGTCCTCATCCTTGACAGTGAGTAACCTCATCATTGACAGTGAGTGACCTCATCATTGACAGTGAGTGACCTCATCATTGACAGTGAGTGACCTCATCATTGACAGTGAGTGACCTCATCATTGACAGTGAGTAACCTCATCACTGACAGTGAGTAACCTCATCATTGACAGTGAGTAACCTCATTGTTGACAATGAGTAACCTCACCATTGACTGTGAGTAACATCATCATTGACAGTGCGTAACCTCATCACTGACAGTGAGTAACCTCATCATTGACAGTGAGTAACCTCATCATTGACAATGAGTAACCTCGTCATTGACAGTGAGTAACCTCATCATTGACAGTGAGTGTCCTCATCTTTGACAGTGAGTAACCTCATCATTGACAGTGAGTAACCTCATTATTGACAGTGAGTGTCCACATCTTTGACAGTGAGTAACCTCATCATTGACAGATTAAACTCGTCATTGACAGTGAGTGAACTCAACATTGACAGAGAGTAACCTCATCATTGACAGTAATTAACCTCATCATTGACAGTGAGTAATCTCATCATTGACAGTAAGTAACCTCATCATTGACAGTGAGTAATCTCATCATTGACAGTAAATAACCTCATCATTGACAGTGAGTAATCTCATCATTGTGAGTGAGTGACCTCATCATTGACAGAGTGTAATCTCAATATTGACTGTGTGTAACGTCATCAATGACAGGGCGTGACCGCATCATTGACAGTGAATAAACTAATCATTGACTGTTACTGACCTCAGCATTGACAGTGAGTAACATCACCATTGACAGAGAGTAACATCATCATTGACAGTGACTGTCCTCATCCTTGACAGTGAGTAACCTCATCATTGACAGTGATTAACATCATCATTCACAGTTAGTGACCTCATCTTTGAAAGAGAGATCCCGCATCATTGACAGAGTGTCATCTCACCATTGGCTGTGAGCAACCTCGTCATTGTCAGTGAGTAACCTCATCATTGACAGTGAGTAACCTCCTCATTGACAGAGAGTAACCTAATCATTGACAGTGAGTGCCCTCATCTTTGACAGTGAGGAACCTCATCATTGAGAGTGAGTAACCTCATCATTGACAGTGAGTAACCTGACCACTGACAGTGAGTAACCTCATCATTGACAGTGAGTAACCTCATCATTGACACTGCGTGATCTCAATGTTGACAGAGACTAAACTCATCATTGACAGTAAGTAACCTCATCATTGACAGTGAGTAATCTCATCAATGACAGTTTGTAACCACATCATTGACAGTGAGTGACCACATAATTGACAGTGAGTGACCTCATCATTGACAGTGAGTGACCTCATCATTGACAGTGAGTGACCTCATCATTGAAAGTGTGTGACCTCATCATTCACAGTGAGTGACCTCATCATTGAGAGTGAGTTGCCTCATCATTGACAGTGAGTGACCTCATAATTGACAGTGAGTGTCCTCATCATTGACAGTGAGCAATCTCATCAATGACAGTGAGTAACCGCATCATTGACAGTGAGTAACCTCATAATTAACAGTGAGTGACCTCATCATTGACAGTGAGTGACCTCATCATTGACAGTGAGTGACCTCATCTTTGAAAGTGAGTGACCTCATCATTGACAGTGAGCGATCTCATCATTGAGAGTTAGTGGCCTCATCATTGACAGTGAGTGACCTCATCATTAAGAGTGAGTGACCTCATCATTGACAGTGAGTGACCTCATCATTGACAGTGAGTGACATCATCATTGACAGTGAGTAACCTGATCATTGACAGTGAATGACATCATCATTGACAGAGAGTGACCTCATCATTGACAGTGAGTGACCTCATCATTGAAAGTGAGTGACCTCATCATTGACAGTGAGCGACCTCATCATTGAGAGTGAGTGGCCTCATCATTGACAGTGAGTGACCTCATCATTGACAGAGAGTGACCTCATTATTGACAGTGAGTGACCTCATCATTGACAGTGAGTGACCTCATCATTGACAGTGAGTAACCTGATCATTGACAGTGAGTGACGTCATCATTGACAGTGAGTGACCTCATCATTGACAGTGAGTGACCTCATCATTGACAGTGAGTGAGCTCAACATTGACAGAGAGTAACCTCATCATTGACAGTAATTAACGTCATCATTGAAAGTGAGTAATCTCATTATTGACAGTAAGTAACCTCATCATTGACAGTGAGTAATCTCATCATTGACAGTGAGTGACCTCATCATTGACAGAGTGTAATCTCATCATTGACTGGGTGAAACGTCATCAATGACAATGCGTGACCGCATCATTGACAGTGAATAAACAAATCATTGACTGTTACTGACCTCAGCAGTGACAGTGAGTGACATCACCATTGACAGAGAGTAACATCATCATTGACAGTGAGTGTCCTCATCCTTGACAGTGAGTAAACTCATCATTGACAGTGATTAACATCATCATTCACATTGAGTGACCTCATCTTTGAAAGAGAGATCCCGCATCATTGACAGAGAGTAATCTCACCATTGGCTGTGAGTAACCTCGTCATTGTCAATGAGTAACCTCATCATTGACAGTGAGTAACCTCCTCATTGACAGAGAGTATCCTAATCATTGTCAGTGAGTGCCCTCATCTTTGACAGTGAGGAACCTCATCATTGAGAGTGAGTAACCTCATCATTGACAGTGAGTAACCTGATCACTGACAGTGAGGGACCTCATCATTGACACTGCGTGATCTCAATGTTGACAGAGACTAAACTCATCATTGACAGTAAGTAACGTCATCATTGACAGTGAGTAATCTCATCAATGACAGTGTGTAACCACATCATTGACAGTGAGTAACCTCATAATTGACAGTGAGTGACCTCATCATTGACAGTGAGTGACCTCATCATTGACAGTGAGTGACCTCATCTTTGAAAGTGAGTGACCTCATCATTGACAGTGAGCGACCTCATCATTGAGAGTGAGTGGCCTCATCATTGACAGTGAGTGACCTCATCATTGACAGTGAGTGACCTCATCATTGACAGTTAGTGACCTCATCATTGACAGTGAGTGACCTCAACATTGACAGTGAGTAACCTGATCATTGACAGTGAGTGACCTCATCATTGACAGAGAGTGACCTCATCATTGACAGTGAGTGACCTCATCATTGAGAGTGAGTGGCCTCATCATTGACAGTGAGTGACCTCATCATTGACAGTGAGTGACCTCATTATTGACAGTGAGTGACCTCATCATTGACAGTAAGTGACCACATCATTGACAGTGAGTAACCTGATCATTGACAGTGAGTGACCTCAACATTGACAGTCAGTATCCTCATCCTTGACAGTGAGTAACCTCATCATAGACAGTGATTAACATCATCATTCACAGTGAGTGACCTCATCTTTGAAAGAGAGATCCCGCATCATTGACAGAGAGTAATCTCACCATTCACTGTGAGTAACTTCGTCATTGTCAATGAGTAACCTCATCATTGACAGTGAGTAACCTCCTCATTGACAGAGAGTAACCTAATCATTGACAGTGAGTGACCTCATCATTGACAGAGTGTAATCTCATCATTGACTGGGTGAAACGTCATCAATGACAATGCGTGACCGCATCATTGACAGTGAATAAACAAATCATTGACTGTTACTGACCTCAGCAGTGACAGTGAGTGACATCACCATTGACAGAGAGTAACATCATCATTGACAGTGAGTGTCCTCATCCTTGACAGTGAGTAAACTCATCATTGACAGTGATTAACATCATCATTCACATTGAGTTACCTCATCTTTGAAAGAGAGATCCCGCATCATTGACAGAGAGTAATCTCACCATTGGCTGTGAGTAACCTCGTCATTGTCAATGAGTAACCTCATCATTGACAGTGAGTAACCTCCTCATTGACAGAGAGTATCCTAATCATTGTCAGTGAGTGCCCTCATCTTTGACAGTGAGGAACCTCATCATTGAGAGTGAGTAACCTCATCATTGACAGTGAGTAACCTGATCACTGACAGTGAGGGACCTCATCATTGACACTGCGTGATCTCAATGTTGACAGAGACTAAACTCATCATTGACAGTAAGTAACGTCATCATTGACAGTGAGTAATCTCATCAATGACAGTGTGTAACCACATCATTGACAGTGAGTAACCTCATAATTGACAGTGAGTGACCTCATCATTGACAGTGAGTGACCTCATCATTGACAGTGAGTGACCTCATCTTTGAAAGTGAGTGACCTCATCATTGACAGTGAGCGACCTCATCATTGAGAGTGAGTGGCCTCATCATTGACAGTGAGTGACCTCATCATTGACAGTGAGTGACCTCATCATTGACAATTAGTGACCTCATCATTGACAGTGAGTGACCTCATCATTGACAGTGAGTAACCTGATCATTGACAGTGAGTGACCTCATCATTGACAGAGAGTGACCTCATCATTGACAGTGAGTGACCTCATCATTGAGAGTGAGTGGCCTCATCATTGACAGTGAGTGACCTCATCATTGACAGTGAGTGACCTCATTATTGACAGTGAGTGACCTCATCATTGACAGTGAGAGACCACATCATTGACAGTGAGTAACCTGATCATTGACAGTGAGTGACCTCAACATTGACAGTGAGTGTCCTCATCCTTGACAGTGAGTAACCTCATCATTGACAGTGATTAACATCATCATTCACAGTGAGTGACCTCATCTTTGAAAGAGAGATCCCGCATCATTGACAGAGAGTAATCTCACCATTCACTGTGAGTAACTTCGTCATTGTCAATGAGTAACCTCATCATTGACAGTGAGTAACCTCCTCATTGACAGAGAGTAACCTAATCATTGACAGTGAGTGCCCTCATCTTTGACAGTGAGTGACATCATTATTGACAGTGAGTGATCTCATCATTGACAGTGAGGAACCTCATCATTGAGAGTGAGTAACCTCATCATTGACAGTGAGGGACCTCATCATTGACAGTAAGTAACCTCATCATTGACAGTGAGTAACCACATCATTGACACTGCGTGATCTCAATGTTGACAGAGAGTAACCTCATCATTGATAGTAAGTAACCTCATCATTGACAGAGAGTATTCTCATCATTGACAGTGTGTAACCACATCATTGACAGTGAGTAATCTCATCACTGACAGTGAGTGACCTCATCATTGAGAGTGAGTAACATCATTATTTACAGTGAGTGACCTCATCATTGACAGTGAGTGACCTCATCATTGTCAGTGAGTGACCTCATCATTGACGGTGAGTGACCTCATTATTGACAGTGAGTGACCTCATCATTGAAAGTGAGTGACCTCATCATTGACAGACAGTAACATCATAATTGACAGAGTGACCTAATCATTGACAGAGATTAATCTCATTGACTGTGAGTAACCTCATCAATGACAATGAGTAACCTCATCATTGACTGTGAATGACCTCATCATTGACAGTGAAAAACCTCATCATTGACAGTGATTAACCTCATCATTGAAAGAGAGTTATCACATCATTGACTGTGAGTAATCTCATCATTGAGAGTGAGTATCCTCATCATTGACAGTGAGTAACCTCATCCTTTACAGAGAGTAACCTCATCATTGACTGAGAGTAACATCATCATTGGCAGTGAGTGTCCTCATCCTTGACAGAGAGTAAACTCATCATTGGCAACAAGTAACCTCATCATTGACTGTTTGTAACCTCATCATTGACAGTGAGTAACCTCATCAATGAGTAAGAGTAACATCATCATTGGCAGTGAGTAACATTATAATTGACAGCACGTAACCTCATCATTGACAGTGAGTAACCTCATCATTGACAGTGAGTTACTGTATCATTCACAGTGAGTAACCTCATCATTGACAGTAAGTGACCTCATCATTGACAGCGAGTGACATCATCATTGACAGTGAGTAACCTCATCATTGACAGTGAGTAACCTCATCATTGACAGAGAGTAACATCATCATTGACTGTGAGTAATCTCATCATTGACAGTGAGTAACCTCATCATTGACAGTGAGTAATCTCATCATTGACAGTGAGTAACCTCATCATTGATAGTGAGTAACCTCATCATTGACAGCGAGTGGCCTCATCATTGACAGTGAGTGATCTCATCATTGACAGTGGGTAACCACATCATTGACAGTGAGTAACCTCATCATTGACAGTGAGTAACCTCATTACTGACAGTTAGTGGCCTCATCATTGACAGTGAGTGACCTCATCATTGACAGCGTGTAACCTCATCATTGACTGTGAGTAACCTCATCATTGACTGTGAGTAACCTCATCATTGACTGTGAGTAACCTCATTATTGACTGTGAGTAACCTCATCATTGCCAGAGAGTAACCTGATCATTGAAAGTGATTAATCTGATCTTTGATAGTGAGTGACCTCATCATTGAGAGTGAGTAACCTCATCATTGACAGTGAGTGACCTCATCATTGAGAGTGACTGACCACATCATTGAGAGTGAGTAAACTCATCATTGACTATGTGCAACATCATCATTGACTGTGAGTAACCCCATCATTGACAGTGAGTAACCTCATCATCGACAGTGAGTAACCTCATCATCGACAGTGAGTAACCTCATCATTGATTGTGAGTAACCTCATCATCGACAGTGAGTAACCTCATCATCGACAGTGAGTAACCTCATCATCGACAGTGAGTAACCTCATCATCGACAGTGAGTAACCTCATCATCGACAGTGAGTAACCTCACCATTAACAGTGAGGAACCTCATCAATGACAGTGAGTAACCTCATCATTGACAGTAAATAATCTCATCATTGACAGTGAGTAACCACATCATTGACAGTGAGTTACCTCATTATTGACAGCGAGTAACCTTATAATTGACAGTGAGTGACATAATCATTGAAAGTGAGTAGCCTGATCATTGACTGTGAGTAACATCATTATTGACAGTGAGTAACCTCATCATTGACTGTGAGTAACCTCATCATTGACAGTGAGTAACCTCCTCATTGACAGAGAGTAACCTAATCATTGACAGTGAGTGCCCTCATCTTTGACAGTGAGTGACATCATTATTGACAGTGAGTGATCTCATCATTGACAGTGAGGAACCTCATCATTGAGAGTGAGTAACCTCATCATTGACAGTGAGGGACCTCATCATTGACAGTAAGTAACCTCATCATTGACAGTGAGTAACCACATCATTGACACTGCGTGATCTCAATGTTAACAGAGAGTAACCTCATCATTGATAGTAAGTAACCTCATCATTGACAGAGAGTATTCTCATCATTGACAGTGTGTAACCACATCATTGACAGTGAGTAATCTCATCACTGACAGTGAGTGACCTCATCATTGAGAGTGAGTAACATCATAATTTACAGTGAGTGACCTCATCATTGACAGTGAGTGACCTCATCATTGTCAGTGAGTGACCTCATCATTGACGGTGAGTGACCTCATTATTGACAGTGAGTGACCTCATCATTGAAAGTGAGTGACCTCATCATTGACAGACAGTAACATCATAATTGACAGAGTGACCTAATCATTGACAGAGATTAATCTCATTGACTGTGAGTAACCTCATCAATGACAATGAGTAACCTCATCATTGACTGTGAATGACCTCATCATTGACAGTGAAAAACCTCATCATTGACAGTGATTAACCTCATCATTGAAAGAGAGTTATCACATCATTGACTGTGAGTAATCTCATCATTGAGAGTGAGTATCCTCATCATTGACAGTGAGTAACCTCATCCTTTACAGAGAGTAACCTCATCATTGACTGAGAGTAACATCATCATTGGCAGTGAGTGTCCTCATCCTTGACAGAGAGTAAACTCATCATTGGCAACGAGTAACCTCATCATTGACTGTTTGTAACCTCATCATTGACAGTGAGTAACCTCATCAATGAGTAAGAGTAACATCATCATTGGCAGTGAGTAACATTATAATTGACAGCACGTAACCTCATCATTGACAGTGAGTAACCTCATCATTGACAGTGAGTTACTGTATCATTCACAGTGAGTAACCTCATCATTGACAGTAAGTGACCTCATCATTGACAGCGAGTGACATCATCATTGACAGTGAGTAACCTCATCATTGACAGTGAGTAACCTCATCATTGACAGAGAGTAACATCATCATTGACTGTGAGTAATCTCATCATTGACAGTGAGTAACCTCATCATTGACAGTGAGTAATCTCATCATTGACAGTGAGTAACCTCATCATTGATAGTGAGTAACCTCATCATTGACAGCGAGTGGCCTCATCATTGACAGTGAGTGATCTCATCATTGACAGTGGGTAACCACATCATTGACAGTGAGTAACCTCATCATTGACAGTGAGTAACCTCATTACTGACAGTTAGTGGCCTCATCATTGACAGTGAGTGACCTCATCATTGACAGCGTGTAACATCATCATTGACTGTGAGTAACCTCATCATTGACTGTGAGTAACCTCATCATTGACTGTGAGTAACCTCATCATTGACTGTGAGTAACCTCATCATTGCCAGAGAGTAACCTGATCATTGAAAGTGATTAATCTGATCTTTGATAGTGAGTGACCTCATCATTGAGAGTGAGTAACCTCGTCATTGACAGTGAGTGACCTCATCATTGAGAGTGACTGACCACATCATTGAGAGTGAGTAAACTCATCATTGACTATGTGCAACATCATCATTGACTGTGAGTAACCCCATCATTGACAGTGAGTAACCTCATCATTGACAGAGACGGACCTCATCATTGACAGTGAGTAACCTCATCATCGACAGTGAGTAACCTCATCATCGACAGTGAGTAACCTCATCATTGATTGTGAGTAACCTCATCATCGACAGTGAGTAACCTCATCATCGACAGTGAGTAACCTCATCATCGACAGTGAGTAACCTCATCATCGACAGTGAGTAACCTCATCATCGACAGTGAGTAACCTCACCATTAACAGTGAGGAACCTCATTAATGACAGTGAGTAACCTCATCATTGACAGTAAATAATCTCATCATTGACAGTGAGTAACCACATCATTGACAGTGCGTTACCTCATTATTGACAGCGAGTAACCTTATAATTGACAGTGAGTGACATAATCATTGAAAGTGAGTAGCCTGATCATTGACTGTGAGTAACATCATTATTGACAGTGAGTAACCTCATCATTGACAGTGAGTAAGCACATCATTGACAGTGATTGACCTCATCATTCACAGTGAGTAACCTCATCATTGACAGTAAGTGACCTCATCGATGACAGCGAGTGACGTCATCATTGACAGTGAGTAACCTCACCATTGACAGTGAGTAACCTCATCTTTGGCAGTGAGTAACCTCATCATTCACAGAGAGTAACTTCATCATTGACATAGAGTAATGTCATCATTGACAGAGAGTAATCACATCATAGAGAGTAACCTCATCATTGACAGTGAGTAACCTCATCATTGACAGTGAGTAACCTCATCATTGACAGTGAGTAACCTCATCATTGACAGAGAGTAACCTCATCATTGATATTGAGTAACCTCATCATTGACAGTGAGTAACCTCATCATTGACAGAGAGTAACCTCATCATTGACAGTGAGTAACCTCATCATTGACAGAGAGTAACCTCATCATTGATATTGAGTAAGCTCATCATTGACAGTGATTAACATCATAATTGACAAATGGTAACCTCGTCATTGACAGTAAGTAATCTCATCATTTACAGTGAGTAACCACATCTTTGACAGTGATTATCCTCATCATTGAGAGTGAGTGACCTCATCATTGACAGTGAGTAACCTCATCATTGAGAGTGAGTGACCTCATCATTGACAGTGAGTAACATCATCATTGACAGTTAGAATCCTCATCATTCACAGGGAGTAACCTCATCATTGACAGGGGGTAATCTCATCATTGACAGTGAGTAACCTAATCATTGACAGTGAGTAACCTCATCATTGACAGTGAGTAACATCATCATTGACAGTGAGTAACATCATCATTGACAGAGAGTAACCTCATCATTGACAGTGAGTAACATCATCATTGACAGTGAGCAACATCATCATTGATAGTGAGTAACCTCATCATTGACAGTGAATAACATCATCATTGACAGTGAGTAACCTCATCATTGCCAGTGAGTAACATCAGCATTGACAGTGAGTAACATCATCATTGACAGAGAGTAACCTAATCATTGACAGTGCGTATTTTCATCATTGACAGTGATTAACATCATAATTGACAAATGGTAACCTCGTCATTGACAGTAAGTAATCTCATCTTTCACAGTGAGTAACCACATCTTTGACTGTGATTATCCTCATCATTGAGAGTGAGTGACCTCATCATTGACAGTGAGTAACCTCATCAATGAGTAAGAGTAACATCATCATTGGCAGTGAGTATCATTATAATTGACACCACGTAACCTCATCATTGACAGTGAGTAACCTCATCATTGACAGTGAGTTACTGTATCATTCACAGTGAGTAACCTCATCATTGACAGTAAGTGACCTCATCATTGACAGCGAGTGACATCATCATTGACAGTGAGTAACCTCATCATTGACAGTGAGTAACCTCATCATTGACAGAGAGTAACATCATCATTGACTGTGAGTAATCTCATCATTGACAGTGAGTAACCTCATCATTGACAGTGAGTAATCTCATCATTGACAGTGAGTAACCTCATCATTGACAGAGAGTAACCTCATCATTGACAGTGAGTAAACTCATCATTGACAGTGAGTAACCTCATCATTGACAGTGAGTAACCTCATCATTGACAGTGAGTAACCTCATCATTGACAGTGAGTAACCTCATTACTGACAGTTAGTGGCCTCATCATTGACAGTGAGTGACCTCATCATTGACAGCGTGTAACATCATCATTGACTGTGAGTAACCTCATCATTGACTGTGAGTAACCTCATCATTGACTGTGAGTAACCTCATCATTGACTGTGAGTAACCTCATCATTGCCAGAGAGTAACCTGATCATTGAAAGTGATTAATCTGATCTTTGATAGTGAGTGACCTCATCATTGACAGTGAGTAACCTCATCATTGACAGTGAGTGACCTCATCATTGAGAGTGACTGACCACATCATTGAGAGTGAGTAAACTCATCATTGACTATGTGCAACATCATCATTGACTGTGAGTAACCCCATCATTGACAGTGAGTAACCTCATCATTGACAGAGACGGACCTCATCATTGACAATGAGTAACCTCATCATCGACAGTGAGTAACCTCATCATCGACAGTGAGTAACCTCATCATTGATCGTGAGTAACCTCATCATCGACAGTGAGTAACCTCATCATCGACAGTGAGTAACCTCATCATCGACAGTGAGTAACCTCATCATCGACAGTGAGTAACCTCATCATCGACAGTGAGTAACCTCACCATTAACAGTGAGTAACCTCATCAATGACAGTGAGTAACCTCATCATTGACAGTGTGTAACATCATCAATGACAGAGAGTAACCTCATCATTGACAGTGAGTAATCTCATCATTGACAGTAAATAATCTCATCATTGACAGTGAGTAACCACATCATTGACAGTGAGTTACCTCATTATTGACAGCGAGTAACCTTATAATTGACAGTGAGTGACATAATCATTGAAAGTGAGTAGCCTGATCATTGACTGTGAGTAACATCATTATTGACAGTGAGTAACCTCATCATTGACAGTGAGTAAGCACATCATTGACAGTGATTGACCTCATCATTCACAGTGAGTAACCTCATCATTGACAGTAAGTGACCTCATCTTTGACAGCGAGTGACGTCATCATTGGCAGTGAGTAACCTCACCATTGACAGTGAGTAACCTCATCTTTGGCAGTGAGTAACCTCATCATTCACAGAGAGTAACTTCATCATTGACATAGAGTAATGTCATCATTGACAGAGAGTAATCACATCATAGAGAGTAACCTCATCATTGACAGTGAGTAACCTCATCATTGACAGTGAGTAACCTCATCATTGACAGTGAGTAACCTCATCATTGACAGAGAGTAACCTCATCACTGATATTGAGTAACCTCATCATTGACAGTGAGTAACCTCATCATCGACAGTGAGTAACCTCATCATTGACAGTGAGTAACCTCATCATTGACAGAGAGTAACCTCATCATTGACAGTGAGTAACCTCATCATTGACAGTGAGTAACCTCATCATTGACAGAGAGTAACCTCATCATTGATATTGAGTAAGCTCAGCATTGACAGTGATTAACATCATAATTGACAAATGGTAACCTCGTCATTGACAGTTAGAATCCTCATCATTCACAGGGAGTAACCTCATCATTGACAGAGGGTAATCTCATCATTGACAGTGAGTAACCTAATCATTGACAGTGAGTAACCTCATCATTGACAGTGAGTAACATCATCATTGACAGTGAATAACATCATCATTGACAGAGAGTAACCTCATCATTGACAGTGAGTAACATCATCATTGACAGTGAGTAACATCATCATTGATAGTGAGTAGCCTCATCATTGACAGTGAGTAACATCATCATTGACAGTGAGTAACCTCATCATTGACAGTGAGCAACATCAGCATTGACAGTGAGTAACATCATCATTGACAGAGACTAACCTAATCATTGACAGTGCGTATTCTCATCATTGACAGTGATTAACATCATAATTGACAAATGGTAACCTCGTCACTGACAGTAAGTAATCTCATCTTTCACAGTGAGTAACCACATCTTTGACTGTGATTATCCTCATCATTGAGAGTGAGTGACCTCATCATTGACAGTGAGTAACCTCATCATTGAGAGTGAGTGACCTCATCATTGACACTGAGTAACATCATCATTGACAGTTGAATCCTCATCATTCACAGAGAGTAACCTCATCATTGACATAGAGTAATCTCATCATTGACAGTGAGTAACCTAATCATTGACAGTGAGTAACCTCATCATTGACAGTGAGTAACATCATCATTGACAGTGAGTAACATCATCTTTGACAGAGAGTAACCTCATCATTGACAGTGAGTAACATCATCATTGACTGTGAGTAACATCATCATTGACAGTGAGTAACCTTATCATTGACAGTGAGTAACATCATCATTGACAGTGAGTAACCTCATCATTGACAGTGAGTAACATCATCATTGACAGCGAGTAACATCATCATTGAGAGAAAGTAACCTAATCATTGACAGTGCGTATTCTCATCATTGACAGTGATTAACATCATAATTGACAAATGGTAACCTCGTCATTGACAGTAAGTAATCTCATCATTCACAGTGAGTAACCTCATCATTGACAGAGAGTAATCTCATCCTAGGCAGTAACCTCATCTTTGACAGTGAGTAACCTTATCATTGACAGAGAGTAACATCATAATTGTCATTGAGTAACTTCAGCATTGACAGAGATTAAACTTATTATTGACAGTGAGTAACCTCATCATTGACAATGAGTGACATCTTCATTGACAGTGATTAACCTCATCATCGACTGTGAGTAATCTCATCATTGACAGTGAGTAACATTATCATTGACAGTGAGTGACCTCATCAATGACTGTGAGTATCATCATCATTAATAGGGAGTAACCTCATCATTATCAGTGAGTGACTTCATCATTGACAGTGAGTGACCTCATAAATGACAGTGAGTAACATCATCATTTACAGTGAGAAACCTCATAATTGACAGAGAGTAACCTTATCATTGACATTGAATAATCTCATCATTGACAGAGATTAACATCATCATTGACAGTGAATAACCTCATCATTGACAGAGAGTAACGTCATCATTGACAGTGAGTGAACTCTTAATTGACAGTTAGTGACATCAAAAATGACAGTGAGTATCCTCATCATTGATAGTGAGTAACATCATGATTGACCGAGAGTATCCTCATCATTGACATAGAGTCATCTCATCACTGACAGTGAGTAACCTCATGAATGACAGAGAGATACATCATCATTGACATTGAGTAACCTCATCATTGACATAGAGTAACCACATCATTGACAGTGAGTAACCTCATCATCGACAGTGAGTAACCTCATCATTGACAGTGAGTAACCTCATCATTGATAGTGAGTAACCTCACCATTGACAGTGAGTAACCACATCATTGACAGTCAGTAACCTCATAATCGACAGTGAGTAACCTCATCAATGACAGTGAGTGACCTCATCATTGACAGTGTGTAACATCATCATTGACAGAGAGTAACCTCATCATTGACAGTGGGTAGCCTCATCATTGACAGAGAGTAACATCATCATTGACAGAGAGTAACCTCATCATTGACAGTGAGTAGCCTCATCATTGACTGTGAGTAACATCATTATTGACAGTGAGTGACATCATCATTGACAGCGAGTGACATCATCATTGACAGTGAGTGACATCATCATTGACAGTGAGTGACATCATCATTGACAGCGAGTGACATCATCATTGACAGTGAATAACCTCATCATTGATTGAGAGTAAGCTCATCATTGACGGTGAGTAGCCTCATCATTGATAGTGAGTAACATCACTGACAGTGAGTGAGTTCATCATTGAGAGTGAGTGACCTCATCATTGACAGTGAGTAACCTCATCATTGACATAGAGTAATCTCATCATTGACAGAGAGTAATCTCATCATAGAGAGTAACCTCACCATTGAAAGTGAGTAACTTCATCAGTGACAGTGAGTAACAGCATCATTGACAGTGAGTAACAGCATCATTAACAGTGAATAATCCATAATTGACAGTGAGTAACCTCATCATTGACAGTGAGTGACCTCATCATTGACAGTGAGTAACCTCATCATTGATAGTGAGTAACCTCATCATTGACAGCGAGTGGCCTCATCATTGACAGTGAGTAACCTCATCATTGACAGTGAGTGACTTCATCATTGACAGTGAGTAACCTCATCATTGACATTGAGTGACCTCACCATTGACAGTGAGTAACTTCATCATTGACAGTGAGTGACTTCATCATTGACAGTGAGTAACCTCATCATTGACATTGAGTGACCTCATCATTGACAGTGAGTAACCTCATCATTGATAGTGAGTAACCTCATCATTGACATTGAGTAATCTCATTACTGACAGTTAGTGGCCTCATCATTGACAGCGAGTGGCCTCATTATTGACAGTGAGTGACCTCATCAATGACAGTGGGTAACCACATCATTGACAGTGAGTAACCTCATCATTGACAGTGAGTGACCTCATCAATGACAGTGGGTAACCACATCATTGAAAGTGAGTAACCTCATAATTGACAGAGTAACCTCATCATTGACATTGAGTAACCTCATCACTGACAGTTAGTGGCCTCATCATTGACAGTGAGTGACCTCATCATTGACAATGTGTAACATCATCATTGACTGTGAGTAACCTCATCATTGACTGTGAGTAACCTCATCGTTGACTGTGAATAACCTCATCATTGCCAGAGAGTAACCTGATCATTGACAGTGATTAATCTGATCTTTGATAGTGAGTGACCTCTTCATTGAGAGTGAGTAACCTCATCATTGACAGTGAGTGACCTCATCATTGAGAGTGACTGACCACATCATTGAGAGTGAGTAAACTCATCATTGACTATGTGCAACATCATCATTGAATGTGAGTAACCCCATCATTGACAGTGAGTAACCTCATTATTGACAGAGACAGACCTCATCATTGACAGTGAGTAACCTCATCATCGACAGTGAGTAACCTCATCATCGACAGTGAGTAACCTCATCATTGATAGTGAGTAACCTCATCATCGACAGTGAGTAACCTCATCATCGACAGTGAGTAACCTCATCATCGACAGTGAGTAACCTCACCATTAACAGTGAGTAACCTCATCAATGACAGTGAGTAACCTCATCATTGACAGTGTGTAACATCATCAATGACAGAGAGTAACCTTATCATTGACAGTGAGTAATCTCATCATTGACAGTAAATAATCTCATCATCGACAGTGAGTAACCTCATCATCGACAGTGAGTAACCTCATCATTGACAGTGAGTAACCTCATCATTCACAGAGAGTAACTTCATCATTGACATAGAATAATGTCATCATTGACAGAGAGTAATCACATCATAGAGAGTAACCTCATCATTGACAGTGAGTAACATCATCATTGACAGTGAGTAACCTAATCATTGACAGAGAGTAACCTCATCATTGACAGTGAGTAACCTCATCAATGACAGTGAGTAACCTAATCATTGACAGAGAGTAACCTCATCATTGACAGTGAGTAACCTCATCATTGACAGTAAGTAACCTCATCATTGACAGTGAGTAACTTCATCATTGACAGAGAGTAACCTCATCATTGATATTGAGTAACCTCATCATTGACAGTGAGTAACCTCATCATTGTCAGAGAGTAACCTCATCATTGACAGTGAGTAACCTCATCATTGACAGTGAGTAACCTCATCATTGACAGAGAGTAACCTCATCATTGATATTGAGTAACCTCATCATTGACAGTGATTAACATCATAATTGACAAATGGTAACCTCGTCATTGACAGTAAGTAATCTCATCATTTACATTGAGTAACCACATCTTTGACAGTGATTAGCCTCATCATTGAGAGTGAGTAACCTCATCATTGAGAGTGAGTGACCTCATCATTGACAGTGAGTAACATCATCATTGAGAGTGAGTGACCTCATCATTGACAGTGAGTAACATCATCATTGACAGTTGGAATCCTCATCATTCACAGGGAGTAACCTAATCATTGACAGTGAGTAACCTCATCATTGACAGTGAGTAACATCATCATTGACAGTGAGTAACATCATCATTGACAGAGAGTATCCTCATCATTGACAGTGAGTAACATCATCATTGACAGTGAGTAACAACATCATTGACAGTGAGTAACCTCATCATTGACAGTGAGTAACATCACCATTGACAGTGAGTAACCTCATCATTGACAGTGAGTAACCTCATCATTGACAGTGAGTAACCTTTTCATTGACAGAGACGGACCTCATCATTGACAGCGAGTATTCTCATCATCGACAGTGAGTAACCTCATCATTGACAGTGAGTAACCTCATCATTGACAGTGAGTAACCTTTTCATTGACAGAGACGGACCTCATCATTGACAGTGAGTAACCTCATCATTGACATAGAGTAATCTCATCATTGACAGAGAGTAATCTCATCATAGAGAGTAACCTCATCATTGAAAGTGAGTAACTTCATCATTGACAGTGAGTAACAGCATCATTGACAGTGAGTAACAGCATCATTAACAGTGAATAATCCATCATTGACAGTGAGTAACCTCATCATTGACAGTGAGTGACCTCATCATTGACAGTGAGTAACCTCATCATTGATAGTGAGTAACCTCATCATTGACAGTGAGTGACTTCATCATTGACAGCGAGTGGCCTCATCATTGACAGTGAGTAACCTCATCATTGGCAGTGAGTGACTTCATCATTGACAGTGAGTAACCTCATCATTGACATTGAGTGACCTCATCATTGACAGTGAGTAACCTCATCATTGACAGTGAGTGACTTCATCATTGACAGTGAGTAACCTCATCATTGACAGTGAGTAACCTCATCATCGACAGTGAGTAACCTCATCCTTGATAGTGAGTAACCTCATCATTGACATTGAGTAACCTCATTACTGACAGTGGCCTCATCATTGACAGTGAGTAAACTCATCATTGACAGTGAGTAACCTCATCATTGACAGTGAGTAACCTCATCATTGACAGTGAGTAACCTCATCAATGATAGTGAGTAACCTCATCATTGACAGCGAGTGGCCTCATTATTGACAGCGAGTGACCTCATCATTGACAGTGAGTGACCTCATCATTGACAGTGAGTAACCTCATCATCGACAGTGAGTAACCTCATCATCGACAGTGAGTAACCTCACCATTAACAGTGAGTAACCTCATCAATGACAGTGAGTAACCTCATCATTGACAGTGTGTAACATCATCAATGACAGAGAGTAACCTCATCATTGAGAGTGAGTAATCTCATCATTGACAGTAAATAATCTCATCATTGACAGTGAGTAACATCATCAATGACAGTGAGTAACCTCATTATTGACAGCTAGTAACCTTATAATTGACAGTGAGTGACATAATCATTGAAAGTGAGTAGCCTGGTCATTGACTGTGAGTAACATCATTATTGACAGTGAGTAACCTCATCATTGACAGTGAGTAAGCACATCATTGACAGTGAGTGACCTCATCATTCACAGTGAGTAACCTCATCATTGACAGTAAGTGACCTCATCTTTGACAGCGAGTGACGTCATCATTGACAGTGAGTAACCTCACCATTGACAGTGAGTAACCTCATCATTGACAGTGAGTAACCTCATCATTCACAGAGAGTAACTTCATCATTGACATAGAATAATGTCATCATTGACAGAGAGTAATCACATCATAGAGAGTAACCTCATCATTGACAGTGAGTAACATCATCATTGACAGTGAGTAACCTAATCATTGACAGAGAGTAACCTCATCATTGACAGTGAGTAACCTCATCAATGACAGTGAGTAACCTAATCATTGACAGAGAGTAACCTCATCATTGACAGTGAGTAACCTCATCATTGACAGTAAGTAACCTCATCATTGACAGTGAGTAACTTCATCATTGACAGAGAGTAACCTCATCATTGATATTGAGTAACCTCATCATTGACAGTGAGTAACCTCATCATTGTCAGAGAGTAACCTCATCATTGACAGTGAGTAACCTCATCATTGACAGTGAGTAACCTCATCATTGACAGAGAGTAACCTCATCATTGATATTGAGTAACCTCATCATTGACAGTGATTAACATCATAATTGACAAATGGTAACCTCGTCATTGACAGTAAGTAATCTCATCATTTACATTGAGTAACCACATCTTTGACAGTGATTATCCTCATCATTGAGAGTGAGTAACCTCATCATTGAGAGTGAGTGACCTCATCATTGACAGTGAGTAACATCATCATTGAGAGTGAGTGACCTCATCATTGACAGTGAGTAACATCATCATTGACAGTTGGAATCCTCATCATTCACAGGGAGTAACCTAATCATTGACAGTGAGTAACCTCATCATTGACAGTGAGTAACCTCATCATTGACAGTGAGTAAGCACATCATTGACAGTGAGTGACCTCATCATTCACAGTGAGTAACCTCATCATTGACAGTAAGTGACCTCATCTTTGACAGCGAGTGACGTCATCATTGACAGTGAGTAACCTCACCATTGACAGTGAGTAACCTCATCATTGACAGTGAGTAACCTCATCATTCACAGAGAGTAACTTCATCATTGACATAGAATAATGTCATCATTGACAGAGAGTAATCACATCATAGAGAGTAACCTCATCATTGACAGTGAGTAACATCATCATTGACAGTGAGTAACCTAATCATTGACAGAGAGTAACCTCATCATTGACAGTGAGTAACCTCATCAATGACAGTGAGTAACCTAATCATTGACAGAGAGTAACCTCATCATTGACAGTGAGTAACCTCATCATTGACAGTAAGTAACCTCATCATTGACAGTGAGTAACTTCATCATTGACAGAGAGTAACCTCATCATTGATATTGAGTAACCTCATCATTGACAGTGAGTAACCTCATCATTGTCAGAGAGTAACCTCATCATTGACAGTGAGTAACCTCATCATTGACAGTGAGTAACCTCATCATTGACAGAGAGTAACCTCATCATTGATATTGAGTAACCTCATCATTGACAGTGATTAACATCATAATTGACAAATGGTAACCTCGTCATTGACAGTAAGTAATCTCATCATTTACATTGAGTAACCACATCTTTGACAGTGATTATCCTCATCATTGAGAGTGAGTAACCTCATCATTGAGAGTGAGTGACCTCATCATTGACAGTGAGTAACATCATCATTGAGAGTGAGTGACCTCATCATTGACAGTGAGTAACATCATCATTGACAGTTGGAATCCTCATCATTCACAGGGAGTAACCTAATCATTGACAGTGAGTAACCTCATCATTGACAGTGAGTAACATCATCATTGACAGTGAGTAACATCATCATTGACAGAGAGTATCCTCATCATTGACAGTGAGTAACATCATCATTGACAGTGAGTAACAACATCATTGACAGTGAGTAACCTCATCATTGACAGTGAGTAACATCACCATTGACAGTGAGTAACCTCATCATTGACAGTGAGTAACCTCATCATTGACAGTGAGTAACCTTTTCATTGACAGAGACGGACCTCATCATTGACAGCGAGTATTCTCATCATCGACAGTGAGTAACCTCATCATTGACAGTGAGTAACCTCATCATTGACAGTGAGTAACCTTTTCATTGACAGAGACGGACCTCATCATTGACAGTGAGTAACCTCATCATTGACATAGAGTAATCTCATCATTGACAGAGAGTAATCTCATCATAGAGAGTAACCTCATCATTGAAAGTGAGTAACTTCATCATTGACAGTGAGTAACAGCATCATTGACAGTGAGTAACAGCATCATTAACAGTGAATAATCCATCATTGACAGTGAGTAACCTCATCATTGACAGTGAGTGACCTCATCATTGACAGTGAGTAACCTCATCATTGATAGTGAGTAACCTCATCATTGACAGTGAGTGACTTCATCATTGACAGCGAGTGGCCTCATCATTGACAGTGAGTAACCTCATCATTGGCAGTGAGTGACTTCATCATTGACAGTGAGTAACCTCATCATTGACATTGAGTGACCTCATCATTGACAGTGAGTAACCTCATCATTGACAGTGAGTGACTTCATCATTGACAGTGAGTAACCTCATCATTGACATTGAGTGACCTCATCATTGACAGTGAGTAACCTCATCCTTGATAGTGAGTAACCTCATCATTGACATTGAGTAACCTCATT
The DNA here is from genome assembly GCF_052327205.1 of Somniosus microcephalus. Taxonomy (NCBI): domain Eukaryota; kingdom Metazoa; phylum Chordata; class Chondrichthyes; order Squaliformes; family Somniosidae; genus Somniosus; species Somniosus microcephalus. The sequence continues at coordinate 319,966,817 of NC_140987.1, forward strand.
ACTGACAGTGGCCTCATCATTGACAGTGAGTAAACTCATCATTGACAGTGAGTAACCTCATCATTGACAGTGAGTAACCTCATCATTGACAGTGAGTAACCTCATCATTGATAGTGAGTAACCTCATCATTGACAGCGAGTGGCCTCATTATTGACAGCGAGTGACCTCATCATTGACAGTGAGTGACCTCATCATTGACAGTGAGTAACCTCATCATCGACAGTGAGTAACCTCATCATCGACAGTGAGTAACCTCACCATTAACAGTGAGTAACCTCATCAATGACAGTGAGTAACCTCATCATTGACAGTGTGTAACATCATCAATGACAGAGAGTAACCTCATCATTGAGAGTGAGTAATCTCATCATTGACAGTAAATAATCTCATCATTGACAGTGAGTAACATCATCAATGACAGTGAGTAACCTCATTATTGACAGCGAGTAACCTTATAAATGACAGTGAGTGACACAATCATTGAAAGTGAGTAGCCTCATCATTGACTGTGAGTAACATCATTATTGACAGTGAGTAACCTCATCATTGACAGTGAGTAAGCACATCATTGACAGTGAGTGACCTCATCATTCACAGTGAGTAACCTCATCATTGACAGTAAGTGACCTCATCTTTGACAGCGAGTGACGTCATCATTGACAGTGAGTAACCTCACCATTGACAGTGAGTAACCTCATCATTGACAGTGAGTAACCTCATCATTCACAGAGAGTAACTTCATCATTGACATAGAGTAATGTCATCATTGACAGAGAGTAATCACATCATAGAGAGTAACCTCATCGTTGACAGTGAGTAACATCATCATTGACAGTGAGTAACCTAATCATTGACAGAGAGTAACCTCATCATTTACTGTGAGTAACCTCATCATTGACAGTGAGTAACCTCATCATTGACAGTGAGTAACCTCATCATTGACAGAGAGTAACCTCATCATTGATATTGAGTAACCTCATCTTTGACAGTGAGTAACCTCATCATTGACAGTGAGTAACCTCATCATTGACAGTGAGTAACCTCATCATTGACAGAGAGTAACCTCATCATTGATATTGAGTCACCTCATCATTGACAGTGATTAACATCATAATTGACAAATGGTAACCTCGTCATTGACAGTAAGTAATCTCATCATTTACAGTGAGTAACCACATCTTTGACAGTGATTATCCTCATCATTGAGAGTGAGTGACCTCATCATTGACAGTGAGTAACCTCATCATTGAGAGTGAGTGACCTCATCATTGACAGTGAGTAACATCATCATTGACAGTTAGAATCCTCATCATTCACAGGGAGTAACCTCATCATTGACAGAGGGTAATCTCATCATTGACAGTGAGTAACCTAATCATTGACAGTGAGTAACCTCATCATTGACAGTGAGTAACATCAACATTGACAGTGAGTAACATCATCATTGACAGAGAGTAACCTCATCATTGACAGTGAGTAACATCATCATTGACAGTGAGTAACCTCATCATTGACAGTGAGTAACATCATCATTGACAGCGAGTAACATCATCATTGACAGAGAGTAACCTAATCATTGCCAGTGCGTATTCTCATCATTGACAGTGATTAACATCATAATTGACAAATGGTAACCTCGTCATTGACAGTAAGTAATCTCATCATTCACAGTGAGTAACCTCATCATTGACAGAGAGTAATCTCATCCTAGGCAGTAACCTCATCTTTGACAGTGAGTAACCTTATCATTGACAGAGAGTAACATCATAATTGTCATTGAGTAACTTCAGCATTGACAGAGATTAAACTTATTATTGACAGTGAGTAACCTCATCATTGACAATGAGTGACATCTTCATTGACAGTGATTAACCTCATCATCGACTGTGAGTAATCTCATCATTGACAGTGAGTAACATTATCATTGACAGTGAGTGACCTCATCAATGACTGTGAGTAACATCATCATTAATAGGGAGTAACCTCATCATTATCAGTGAGTGACTTCATCATTGACAGTGAGTGACCTCATAAATGACAGTGAGTAACATCATCATTTACAGTGAGAAACCTCATAATTGACAGAGAGTAACCTTATCATTGACATTGAATAATCTCATCATAGACAGAGATTAACATCATCATTGACAGTGAATAACCTCATCATTGACAGAGAGTAACGTCATCATTGAAAGTGAGTGAACTCTTAATTGACAGTTAGTGACATCAAAAATGACAGTGAGTATCCTCATCATTGATAGTGAGTAACATCATCATTGACCGAGAGTATCCTCATCATTGACATAGAGTCATCTCATCACTGACAGTGAGTAACCTCATGAATGACAGAGAGATACATCATCATGACATTGAGTAACCTCATCATTGAAATAGAGTAACCACATCATTGACAGAGAGTAACCTCATCATCGACAGTGAGTAACCTCATCATCGACAGTGAGTAACCACATCATTGACAGAGAGTAACCTCATCATTGACAGTGGGTAGCCTCATCATTGAAAGAGAGTAACATCATCATTGACAGAGAGTAACCTCATCATTGACAGTGAGAAGCCTCATCATTGACTGTGAGTAACATCATTATTGACAGTGAGTGACATCATCATTGACAGCGAGTGACATCATCATTGACAGTGAGTGACATCATCATTGACAGTGAGTGACATCATCATTGACAGCGAGTGACATCATCATTGACAGTGAATAACCTCATCATTGATTGAGAGTAAGCTCATCATTGACTGTGAGTAGCCTCATCATTGATAGTGAGTAACATCACTGACAGTGAGTGAGTTCATCATTGAGAGTGAGTGACCTCATCATTGACAGTGAGTAACCTCATCATTGACATAGAGTAATCTCATCATTGACAGAGAGTAATCTCATCATAGAGAGTAACCTCATCATTGAAAGTGAGTAACTTCATCATTGACAGTGAGTAACAGCATCATTGACAGTGAGTAACAGCATCATTAACAGTGAATAATCCATCATTGACAGTGAGTAACTTCATCATTGACAGTGAGTGACCTCATCATTGACAGTGAGTAACCTCATCATTGATAGTGAGTAACCTCATCATTGACAGTGAGTGACTTCATCATTGACAACGAGTGGCCTCATCATTGACAGTGAGTAACCTCATCATTGACAGTGAGTGACTTCATCATTGACAGTGAGTAACCTCATCATTGACATTGAGTGACCTCATCATTGACAGTGAGTAACCTCATCATTGACAGTGAGTGACTTCATCATTGACAGTGAGTAACCTCATCATTGACATTGAGTGACCTCATCATTGACAGTGAGTAACCTCATCATTGATAGTGAGTAACCTCATCATTGACATTGAGTAACCTCATTACTGACAGTGGCCTCATCATTGACAGTGAGTAAACTCATCATTGACAGTGAGTAACCTCATCATTGACAGTGAGTAACCTCATCATTGACAGTGAGTAACCTCATCATTGAGAGTGAGTAACCTCATCATTGACAGCGAGTGGCCTCATTATTGACAGTGAGTAACCTCATCATTGACAGTGGGTACCCACATCATTGACAGTGAGTAACCTCATCATTGACAGTGAGTGACTTCATCATTGAAAGTGAGTAACCTCATAATTGACAGTGAGTAACCTCATCATTGACATTGAGTAACCTCATCACTGACAATTAGTGGCCTCATCACTGACAGTGAGTGACCTCATCATTGACAGGGTGTAACATCATCATTGACTGTGAGTAACCTCATCATTGACTGTGAGTAACCTCATCATTGACTTTGAGTAACCTCATCATTGCCAGAGAGTAACCTGATCATTGACAGTGATTAATCTGATCTTTGATAGTGAGTGACCTCTTCATTGAGAGTGAGTAACCTCATCATTGACAGTGAGTGACCTCATCATTGAGAGTGACTGACCACATCATTGAGAGTGAGTAAACTCATCATTGACTATGTGCAACATCATCATTGACTGTGAGTAACCCCATCATTGACAGTGAGTAACCTCATCATTGACAGAGACGGACCTCATCATTGACAGTGAGTAACCTCATCATCGACAGTGAGTAACCTCATCATCGACAGTGAGTAACCTCATCATTGATAGTGAGTAACCTCACCATCGACAGTGAGTAACCTCATCATCGACAGTGAGTAACCTCATCATCGACAGTGAGTAACCTCACCATTAACAGTGAGTAACCTCATCAATGACAGTGAGTAACCTCATCATTGACAGTGTGTAACATCATCAATGACAGAGAGTAACCTGATCATTGACAGTGAGTAATCTCATCATTGACAGTAAATAATCTCATCATCGACAGTGAGTAACATCATCAATGACAGTGAGTAACCACATCATTGACAGTGAGTTACCTCATTATTGACAGCGAGTAACCTTATAATTGACAGTGAGTGACATAATCATTGAAAGTGAGTAGCCTCATCATTGACTGTGAGTAACATCATTATTGACAGTGAGTAACCTCATCACTGACAGTGAGTAAGCACATCATTGACAGTGAGTGACCTCATCATTCACAGTGAGTAACCTCATCATTGACAGTAAGTGACATCATCTTTGACAGCGAGTGACGTCATCATTGACAGTGAGTAACCTCACCATTGACAGTGAGTAACCTCATCATTGACAGTGAGTAACCTCATCATTCACAGAGAGTAACTTCATCATTGACAGAGAGTAACGTCATCATTCACAGAGAGTAATCACATCATAGAGAGTAACCTCATCATTGACAGTGAGTAACATCATCATTGACAGTGTGTAACCTAATCATTGACAGAGAGTAACCTCATCATTGACAGTGAGTAACCTCATCACTGACAGTGAGTAACCTCATCATTGACAGTGAGTAACCTCATCATTGACAGAGAGTAACCTCATCATTGATATTGAGTAAACTCATCATTGACAGTGAGTAACCTCATCATTGACAGAGAGTAACCTCATCATTGATATTGAGTAACCTCATCATTGACAGTGATTAACATCATAATTGACAAATGGTAACCTCGTCATTGACAGTAAGTAATCTCATCATTTACAGTGAGTAACCACATCTTTGTCAGTGATTATCCTCATCATTGAGAGTGAGTGACCTCATCATTGACAGTGAGTAACCTCATCATTGAGAGTGAGTGACCTCATCATTGACAGTGAGTAACATCATCATTGAGAGTGAGTGACCTCATCATTGACAGTGAGTAACATCATCATTGACAGTTAGAATCCTCATCATTCACAGGGAGTAACCTAATCATTGACAGTGAGTAACCTCATCATTGACAGTGAGTAACATCATCATTGACAGTGAGTAACCTCATCATTGACAGTGAGTAACATCATCATTGACAGTGAGTAACATCTTCATTGACAGAGAGTAACCTCATCATTGACAGTGAGTAACATCATCATTGACAGTGAGTAACCTCATCATTGACAGTGAGTAACATCATCATTGACAGTGAGTAACCTCATCATTGACAGTGAGTAACATCATCATTGACAGTGAGTAACATCATCATTGACAGTGAGTAACCTAATCATTGACAGTGCGTATTCTCATCATTGACAGTGATTAACATCATAATTGACAAATGGTAACCTCGTCATTGACAGTAAGTAATCTCATCATTCACAGTGAGTAACCACATCTTTGACAGTGATTATCCTCATCATTGAGAGTGAGTGACCTCATCATTGACAGTGAGTAGCCTCATCATTGAGAGTGAGTGACCTCATCATTGACAGTGAGTAACATCATCATTGACAGTTAGAATCCTCATCATTCACAGTGAGTAACCTCATCATTGACATAGAGTAATCTCATCATTGACAGTGAGTAACCTAATCATTGACAGTGGGTAACCTCATCATTGACAGTGAGTAACCTAATCATTGACAGTGAGTAACCTCATCATTGACAGTGAGTAACATCATCATTGACAGTGAGTAACATCATCATTGACAGAGAGTAACCTCATCATTGACAGTGAGTAACATCATCATTGACAGTGAGTAACATCATCATTGACAGTGAGTAACCTTATCATTGACAGTGAGTAACATCATCATTGACAGTGAGTAACCTCATCATTGACAGTGAGTAGCCTCATCATTGACAGAGACGGACCTCATCATTGACAGTGAGTAACCTCATCATCGACAGTGAGTAACCTCATAATTGACAGTGAGTAACCTCATCATTGACATTGAGTAACCTCATCACTGACAATTAGTGGCCTCATCACTGACAGTGAGAGACCTCATCATTGACAGGGTGTAACATCATCATTGACTGTGAGTAACCTCATCATTGACTGTGAGTAACCTCATCATTGACTTTGAGTAACCTCATCATTGCCAGAGAGTAACCTGATCATTGACAGTGATTAATCTGATCTTTGATAGTGAGTGACCTCTTCATTGAGAGTGAGTAACCTCATCATTGACAGTGAGTGACCTCATCATTGAGAGTGACTGACCACATCATTGAGAGTGAGTAAACTCATCATTGACTATGTGCAACATTATCATTGACTGTGAGTAACCCCATCATTGACAGTGAGTAACCTCATCATTGACAGAGACGGACCTCATCATTGACAGTGAGTAACCTCATCATCGACAGTGAGTAACCTCATCATCGACAGTGAGTAACCTCATCATTGATAGTGAGTAACCTCACCATCGACAGTGAGTAACCTCATCATCGACAGTGAGTAACCTCATCATCGACAGTGAGTAACCTCACCATTAACAGTGAGTAACCTCATCAATGACAGTGAGTAACCTCATCATTGACAGTGTGTAACATCATCAATGACAGAGAGTAACCTCATCATTGACAGTGAGTAATCTCATCATTGACAGTAAATAATCTCATCATCGACAGTGAGTAACATCATCAATGACAGTGAGTAACCACATCATTGACAGTGAGTTACCTCATTATTGACAGCGAGTAACCTTATAATTGACAGTGAGTGACATAATCATTGAAAGTGAGTAGCCTCATCATTGACTGTGAGTAACATCATTATTGACAGTGAGTAACCTCATGACTGACAGTGAGTAAGCACATCATTGACAGTGAGTGACCTCATCATTCACAGTGAGTAACCTCATCATTGACAGTAAGTGACCTCATCTTTGACAGCGAGTGACGTCATCATTGACAGTGAGTAACCTCACCATTGACAGTGAGTAACCTCATCATTGACAGTGAGTAACCTCATCATTCACAGAGAGTAACTTCATCATTGACATAGAGTAATGTCATCATTCACAGAGAGTAATCACATCATAGAGAGTAACCTCATCATTGACAGTGAGTATCATCATCATTGACAGTGAGTAACCTAATCATTGACAGAGAGTAACCTCATCATTGACAGTGAGTAACCTCATCACTGACAGTGAGTAACCTCATCATTGACAGTGAGTAACCTCATCATTGACAGAGAGTAACCTCATCATTGATATTGAGTAACCTCATCATTGACAGTGAGTAACCTCATCATTGACAGAGAGTAACCTCATCATTGATATTGAGTAACCTCATCATTGACAGTGATTAACATCATAATTGACAAATGGTAACCTCGTCATTGACAGTAAGTAATCTCATCATTTACAGTGAGTAACCACATCTTTGTCAGTGATTATCCTCATCATTGAGAGTGAGTGACCTCATCATTGACAGTGAGTAACCTCATCATTGAGAGTGAGTGACCTCATCATTGACAGTGAGTAACATCATCATTGAGAGTGAGTGACCTCATCATTGACAGTGAGTAACATCATCATTGACAGTTAGAATCCTCATCATTCACAGGGAGTAACCTAATCATTGACAGTGAGTAACCTCATCATTGACAGTGAGTAACATCATCATTGACAGTGAGTAACATCATCATTGACAGTGAGTAACCTCATCATTGACAGTGAGTAACATCATCATTGACAGTGAGTAACCTCATCATTGACAGTGAGTAACATCATCATTGACAGTGAGTAACATCATCATTGACAGTGAGTAACCTAATCATTGACAGTGCGTATTCTCATCATTGACAGTGATTAACATCATAATTGACAAATGGTAACCTCGTCATTGACAGTAAGTAATCTCATCATTCACAGTGAGTAACCACATCTTTGACAGTGATTATCCTCATCATTGAGAGTGAGTGACCTCATCATTGACAGTGAGTAGCCTCATCATTGAGAGTGAGTGACCTCATCATTGACAGTGAGTAACATCATCATTGACAGTTAGAATCCTCATCATTCACAGAGAGTAACCTCATCATTGACATAGAGTAATCTCATCATTGACAGTGAGTAACCTAATCATTGACAGTGGGTAACCTCATCATTGACAGTGAGTAACCTAATCATTGACAGTGAGTAACCTCATCATTGACAGTGAGTAACATCATCATTGACAGTGAGTAACATCATCATTGACAGAGAGTAACCTCATCATTGACAGTGAGTAACATCATCATTGACAGTGAGTAACATCATCATTGACAGTGAGTAACCTTATCATTGACAGTGAGTAACATCATCATTGACAGTGAGTAACCTCATCATTGACAGTGAGTAGCCTCATCATTGACAGAGACGGACCTCATCATTGACAGTGAGTAACCTCATCATCGACAGTGAGTAACCTCATCATTGACAGTGAGTAACCTCATCATTGATAGTGAGTAACCTCATCATCGACAGTGAGTAACCTCATCATCGACAGTGAGTAACCTCATCATCGACAGTGAGTAACCTCACCATTAACAGTGAGTAACCTCATCATTGACAGTGTGTAACATCATCAATGACAGAGAGTAACCTCATCATTGACAGTGAGTAATCTCATCATTGACAGTAAATAATCTCATCATTGACAGTGAGTAACATCATCAATGACAGTGAGTAACCACATCATTGACAGTGAGTTACCTCATTATTGACAGCGAGTAACCTTATAATTGACAGTGAGTGACACAATCATTGAAAGTGAGTAGCCTCATCATTGACTGTGAGTAACATCATTATTGACAGTGAGTAACCTCATCATTGACAGTGAGTAAGCACATCATTGACAGTGAGTGACCTCATCATTCACAGTGAGTAACCTCATCATTGACAGTAAGTGACCTCATCTTTGACAGCGAGTGACGTCATCATTGACAGTGAGTAACCTCACCATTGACAGTGAATAACCTCATCATTGACAGTGAGTAACCTCATCATTCACAGAGAGTAACTTCATCATTGACATAGAGTAATGTCATCATTGACAGAGAGTAATCACATCATAGAGAGTAACCTCATCATTGACAGTGAGTAACATCATCATTGACAGTGAGTAACCTAATCATTGACAGAGAGTAACCTCATCATTGACAGTGAGTAACCTCATCATTGACAGTGAGTAACCTCATCATTGACAGTGAGTAACCTCATCATTGACAGAGAGTAACCTCATCATTGATATTGAGTAACCTCATCTTTGACAGTGAGCAACCTCATCATTGACAGAGAGTAACCTCATCATTGAGAGCGAGTAACCTCATCATTGACAGTGAGTAACCTCATCATTGACAGAGAGTAACCTCATCATTGATATTGAGTAACCTCATCATTGACAGTGATTAACATCATAATTGACAAATGGTAACCTCGTCATTGACAGTAAGTAATCTCATTATTTACAGTGAGTAACCACATCTTTGACAGTGATTATCCTCATCATTGAGAGTGAGTGACCTCATCATTGACAGTGAGTAACCTCATCATTGAGAGTGAGTGACCTCATCATTGACAGTTAGAATCCTCATCATTCACAAGGAGTAACCTCATCATTGACAGTGAGTAACATCATCATTGACAGTGAGTAACATCATCATTGACAGAGAGTAACCTAATCATTGACAGTGCGTATTCTCATCATTGACAGTGATTAACATCATAATTGACAAATGGTAACCTCGTCCTTGACAGTAAGTAATCTCATCATTCACAGTGAGTAACCATATCTTTGACAGTGATTATCCTCATCATTGAGAGTGAGTGACCTCATCATTGACAGTGAGTAGCCTCATCATTGAGAGTGAGTGACCTCATCATTGACAGTGAGTAACATCATCATTGACAGTTAGAATCCTCATCATTCACAGAGAGTAACCTCATCATTGACATAGAGTAATCTCATCATTGACAGTGAGTAACCTAATCATTGACAGTGAGTAACCTCATCATTGACAGTGAGTAACCTAATCATTGACAGTGAGTAACCTCATCATTGTCAGTGAGTAACATCATCATTGACAGTGAGTAACATCATCATTGACAGAGAGTAACATCATCATTGACAGTGAGTAACATCATCATTGACAGTGAGTAACATCATCATTGACAGTGAGTAACCTTATCATTGACAGTGAGTAACATCATCATTGACAGTGAGTAACCTCATCATTGACAGTGAGTAACCTCATCATTGACAGAGACGGACCTCATCATTGACAGTGAGTAACCTCATCATCGACAGTGAGTAACCTCATCATTGACAGTGAGTAACCTCATCATTGATAGTGAGTAACCTCATCATCGACAGTGAGTAACCTCATCATCGTTGGTGAGTAACCTCATCATCGACAGTGAGTAACCTCACCATTAACAGTGAGTAACCTCATCAATGACAGTGAGCAACCTCATCATTGACAGTGTGTAACATAATCAATGACAGAGAGTAACCTCATCATTGACAGTGAGTAATCTCATCATTGACAGTAAATAATCTCATCATTGACAGTGAGTAACATCATCAATAACAGTGAGTAACCACATCATTGACAGTGAGTTACCTCATTATTGACAGCGAGTAACCTTATAATTGACAGTGAGTGACACAATCATTGAAAGTGAGTAGCCTCATCATTGACTGTGAGTAACATCATTATTGACAGTGAGTAACCTCATCATTGACAGTGAGTAACCTCATCATTGACAGAGAGTAACCTCATCATTGATATTGAGTAACCTCATCATTGACAGTGATTAACATCATAATTGACAAATGGTAACCTCGTCATTGACAGTAAGTAATCTCATTATTTACAGTGAGTAACCACATCTTTGACAGTGATTATCCTCATCATTGAGAGTGAGTGACCTCATCATTGACAGTGAGTAACCTCATCATTGAGAGTGAGTGACCTCATCATTGACAGTTAGAATCCTCATCATTCACAAGGAGTAACCTCATCATTGACAGTGAGTAACATCATCATTGACAGTGAGTAACATCATCATTGACAGAGAGTAACCTAATCATTGACAGTGCGTATTCTCATCATTGACAGTGATTAACATCATAATTGACAAATGGTAACCTCGTCCTTGACAGTAAGTAATCTCATCATTCACAGTGAGTAACCATATCTTTGACAGTGATTATCCTCATCATTGAGAGTGAGTGACCTCATCATTGACAGTGAGTAGCCTCATCATTGAGAGTGAGTGACCTCATCATTGACAGTGAGTAACATCATCATTGACAGTTAGAATCCTCATCATTCACAGAGAGTAACCTCATCATTGACATAGAGTAATCTCATCATTGACAGTGAGTAACCTAATCATTGACAGTGAGTAACCTCATCATTGACAGTGAGTAACCTAATCATTGACAGTGAGTAACCTCATCATTGTCAGTGAGTAACATCATCATTGACAGTGAGTAACATCATCATTGACAGAGAGTAACATCATCATTGACAGTGAGTAACATCATCATTGACAGTGAGTAACATCATCATTGACAGTGAGTAACCTTATCATTGACAGTGAGTAACATCATCATTGACAGTGAGTAACCTCATCATTGACAGTGAGTAACCTCATCATTGACAGAGACGGACCTCATCATTGACAGTGAGTAACCTCATCATCGACAGTGAGTAACCTCATCATTGACAGTGAGTAACCTCATCATTGATAGTGAGTAACCTCATCATCGACAGTGAGTAACCTCATCATCGTTGGTGAGTAACCTCATCATCGACAGTGAGTAACCTCACCATTAACAGTGAGTAACCTCATCAATGACAGTGAGCAACCTCATCATTGACAGTGTGTAACATAATCAATGACAGAGAGTAACCTCATCATTGACAGTGAGTAATCTCATCATTGACAGTAAATAATCTCATCATTGACAGTGAGTAACATCATCAATAACAGTGAGTAACCACATCATTGACAGTGAGTTACCTCATTATTGACAGCGAGTAACCTTATAATTGACAGTGAGTGACACAATCATTGAAAGTGAGTAGCCTCATCATTGACTGTGAGTAACATCATTATTGACAGTGAGTAACCTCATCATTGACAGTGAGTAAGCACATCATTGACAGTGAGTGACCTCATCATTCACAGTGAGTAACCTCATCATTGACTGTAAGTGACCTCAACTTTGACAGCGAGTGACGTCATCATTGACAGTGAGAAACCTCACCATTGACAGTGAATAACCTCATCATTGACAGTGAGTAACCTCATCATTCACAGAGAGTAACTTCATCATTGACATAGAGTAATGTCATCATTGACAGAGAGTAATCACATCTTAGAGAGTAACCTCATCATTGACAGTGAGTAACATCATCATTGACAGTGAGTAACGTAATCATTGACAGAGAGTAACCTCATCATTGACAGTGAGTAACCTCATCATTGACAGTGAGTAACCTCATCATTGACAGTGAGTAACCTCATCATTGACAGTGAGTAACCTCATCATTGACAGTGAGTAACCTCATCATTGACAGAGAGTAACCTCATCATTGATATTGAGTAACCTCATCTTTGACAGTGAGTAACCTCATCATTGACAGAGAGTAACCTCATCATTGAGAGCGAGTAACCTCATCATTGACAGTGAGTAACCTCATCATTGACAGAGAGTAACCTCATCATTGATATTGAGTATCCTCATCATTGACAGTGATTAACATCATAATTGACAAATGGTAACCTCGTCATTGACAGTAAGTAATCTCATTATTTACAGTGAGTAACCACATCTTTGACAGTGATTATCCTCATCATTGAGAGTGAGTGACCTCATCATTGACAGTGAGTAACCTCATCATTGAGAGTGAGTGACCTCATCATTGACAGTGAGTAACATCATCATTGACAGTTAGAATCCTCATCATTCACAGGGAGTAACCTCATCATTGACAGAGGGTAATCTCATCATTGACAGTGAGTAACCTAATCATTGACAGTGAGTAACCTCATCATTGACAGTGAGTAACATCATCATTGACAGTGAGTAACATCATCATTGACAGAGAGTAACCTCATCATTGACAGTGAGTAACATCATCATTGACAGTGAGTAACATCATCATTGACAGTGAGTAACCTCATCATTGACAGTGAGTAACATCATCATTGACAGTGAGTAACCTCATCATTGACAGTGAGTAACATCATCATTGACAGTGAGTAACATCATCATTGACAGAGAGTAACCTAATCATTGACAGTGCGTATTCTCATCATTGACAGTGATTAACATCATAATTGACAAATGGTAACCTCGTCATTGACAGTAAGTAATCTCATCTTTCACAGTGAGTAACCTCTTCATTGATATTGAGTAACCTCATCATTGACAGTGATTAACATCATAATTGACAAATGGTAACCTCGTCATTGACAGTAAGTAATCTCATCATTCACAGTGAGTAGCCATATCTTTGACAGTGATTACCCTCATCATTGAGAGTGAGTGACCTCATCATTGACAGTGAGTAACCTCATCATTGAGAGTGAGTGACCTCATCATTGACAGTGAGTAACATCATCATTGACAGTTAGAATCCTCATCATTCGAAGAGAGTAACCTCATCATTGACATAGAGTAATCTCATCATTGACAGTGAGTAACATCATCATTGACAGTGAGTAACCTCATCATTGACAGTGAGTAACATCATCATTGACAGTGAGTAACATCATCATTGACAGAGAGTAACCTCATCATTGACAATGAGTAACATCATCATTGACAGTGAGTAACCTCATCATTGACAGTGAGTCACATCATCATTGACAGCGAGTAACATCATCATTGACAGAGAGTAACCTAATCATTGACAGTGCATATTCTCATAATTGACAGTGATTAACATCATAATTGACAAATGGTAACCTCGTCATTGACAGGAAGTAATCTCATCATTCACAGTGAGTAACCTCATCATTGACAGAGAGTAACATCATAATTGTCATTGAGTAACTTCAGCATTGACAGAGATTAAACTTATTATTGACAGTGAGTAACCTCATCATTGACAATGAGTGACATCTTCATTGACAGTGATTAACCTCATCATTGACTGAGTAATCTCATCATTGACATTGAGTAACATTATCATTGACAGTGAGTGACCTCATCAATAACTGTGAGTAACATCATCATTAATAGGGAGTAACCTCATCATTATCAGTGAGTGACGTCATCATTGACAGTGAGTGACCTCATAAATGACAGTGAGTAACATCATCATTTACAGTGAGAAACCTCATAATTGACAGAGAGTAACCTTATCATTGACATTGAATAATCTCATCATTGACAGAGAGTAACGTCATCATTGAAAGTGAGTGAACTCTTAATTGACAGTTAGTGCCATCAAAAATGACAGTGAGTATCCTCATCATTGATAGTGAGTAACATCATCATTGACCGAGAGTATCCTCATCATTGACATAGAGTCATCTCATCACTGACAGTGAGTAACCTCATGAATGACAGAGAGATACATCATCATTGACATTGAGTAACCTCATCATTGACATAGAGTAACCACATCATTGACAGTGAGTAACCTCATCATCGACAGTGAGTAACCTCATCATCGACAATGAGTAACCTCATCATTGATAGTGAGTAACCTCACCATTGACAGTGAGTAACCACATCATTGACAGTGAGTAACCTCATAATCGACAGTGAGTAACCTCATCAATGACAGTGAGTAACCTCATCATTGACAGTGTGTAACATCATCCTTGACAGAGAGTAACCTCATCATTGACAGTGGGCAGACTCATCATTGACAGAGAGTAACATCATCATTGACAGAGAGTAACCTCATCATTGACAGTGAGTAGCCTCATCATTGACTGTGAGTAACATCATTATTGACAGTGAGTGACATCATCATTGACAGCGAGTGACATCATCATTGACAGTGAGTGACATCATCATTGACAGTGAGTGACATCTTCATTGACAGCGAGTGACATCATCATTGACAGTGAATAACCTCATCATTGATTGAGAGTAAGCTCATCATTGACTGTGAGTAGCCTCATCATTGATAGTGAGTAACATCACTGACAGTGAGTGAGTTCATCATTGAGAGTGAGTGACCTCATCATTGACAGTGAGTAACCTCATCATTGACATAGAGTAATCTCATCATTGACAGAGAGTAATCTCATCATAGAGAGTAACCTCATCATTGACAGGGAGTAACTTCATCATTGACAGTGAGTAACAGCATCATTGACACTGAGTAACAGCATCATTAACAGTGAATAATCCATCATTAACAGTGAGTAACCTCATCATTGACAGTGAGTGACCTCATCATTGACAGTGAGTGACCTCATCATTGATAGTGAGTAACCTCATCATTGATAGTGAGTAACCTCATCATTGACAGTGAGTAACCTCACCATTGACAGTGAGTAACCACATCATTGACAGTGAGTAACCTCATAATCGACAGTGAGTAACCTCATCAATGACAGTGAGTAACCTCATCATTGACAGTGTGTAACATCATCATTGACAGAGAGTAACCTCATCATTGACAGTGGGTAGCCTCATCATTGACAGAGAGTAACATCATCATTGACAGAGAGTAACCTCATCATTGACAGTGAGTAGCCTCATCATTGACTGTGAGTAACATCATTATTGACAGTGAGTGACATCATCATTGACAGCGAGTGACATCATCATTGACAGTGAGTGACATCATCATTGACAGTGAGTGACATCATCATTGACAGCGAGTGACATCATCATTGACAGTGAATAACCTCATCATTGATTGAGAGTAAGCTCATCATTGACTGTGAGTAGCCTCATCATTGATAGTGAGTAACATCACTGACAGTGAGTGAGTTCATCATTGAGAGTGAGTGACCTCATCATTGACAGTGAGTAACCTCATCATTGACATAGAGTAATCTTATCATTGACAGAGAGTAATCTCATCATAGAGAGTAACCTCATCATTGAAAGTGAGTAACTTCATCATTGACAGTGAGTAACAGCATCATTGACAGTGAGTAACAGCATCATTAACAGTGAATAATCCATAATTGACAGTGAGTAACCTCATCATTGACAGTGAGTGACCTCATCATTGACAGTGAGTAACCTCATCATTGATAGTGAGTAACCGCATCATTGACAGTGAGTGACTTCATCATTGACAGCGAGTGGCCTCATCATTGACAGTGAGTAACCTCATCATTGACAGTGAGTGACTTCATCATTGACAGTGAGCAACCTCATCATTGACATTGAGTGACCTCATCATTGACAGTGAGTAACCTCATCATTGAGAGTGAGTGACTTCATCATTGACAGTGAGTAACCTCATCATTGACATTGAGTGACCTCATCATTGACAGTGAGTAACCTCATCATTGATAGTGAGTAACCTCATCATTGACATTGAGTAACCTCATTACTGACAGTTAGTGGCCTCATCATTGACAGTGAGTAAACTCATCATTGAAAGTGAGTAACCTCATCATTGACAGTGAGTAACCTCATCATTGACAGTGAGTAACCTCATCATTGATAGTGAGTAACCTCATCATTGACAGCGAGTGGCCTCATTATTGACAGTGAGTGACCTCATCATTGACAGTGAGTAACCACATCATTGACAGTGAGTAACCTCATCATTGACAGTGAGTGACTTCATCATTGAAAGTGAGTAACCTCATAATTGACAGTGAGTAACCTCATCACTGACAGTGAGTAAGCACATCATTGACAGTAAATAATCTCATCATTGACAGTGAGTAACATCATCAATAACAGTGAGTAACCACATCATTGACAGTGAGTTACCTCATTATTGACAGCGAGTAACCTTATAATTGACAGTGAGTGACACAATCATTGAAAGTGAGTAGCCTCATCATTGACTGTGAGTAACATCATTATTGACAGTGAGTAACCTCATCATTGACAGTGAGTAAGCACATCATTGACAGTGAGTGACCTCATCATTCACAGTGAGTAACCTCATCATTGACTGTAAGTGACCTCAACTTTGACAGCGAGTGACGTCATCATTGACAGTGAGAAACCTCACCATTGACAGTGAATAACCTCATCATTGACAGTGAGTAACCTCATCATTCACAGAGAGTAACTTCATCATTGACATAGAGTAATGTCATCATTGACAGAGAGTAATCACATCTTAGAGAGTAACCTCATCATTGACAGTGAGTAACATCATCATTGACAGTGAGTAACGTAATCATTGACAGAGAGTAACCTCATCATTGACAGTGAGTAACCTCATCATTGACAGTGAGTAACCTCATCATTGACAGTGAGTAACCTCATCATTGACAGTGAGTAACCTCATCATTGACAGTGAGTAACCTCATCATTGACAGAGAGTAACCTCATCATTGATATTGAGTAACCTCATCTTTGACAGTGAGTAACCTCATCATTGACAGAGAGTAACCTCATCATTGAGAGCGAGTAACCTCATCATTGACAGTGAGTAACCTCATCATTGACAGAGAGTAACCTCATCATTGATATTGAGTATCCTCATCATTGACAGTGATTAACATCATAATTGACAAATGGTAACCTCGTCATTGACAGTAAGTAATCTCATTATTTACAGTGAGTAACCACATCTTTGACAGTGATTATCCTCATCATTGAGAGTGAGTGACCTCATCATTGACAGTGAGTAACCTCATCATTGAGAGTGAGTGACCTCATCATTGACAGTGAGTAACATCATCATTGACAGTTAGAATCCTCATCATTCACAGGGAGTAACCTCATCATTGACAGAGGGTAATCTCATCATTGACAGTGAGTAACCTAATCATTGACAGTGAGTAACCTCATCATTGACAGTGAGTAACATCATCATTGACAGTGAGTAACATCATCATTGACAGAGAGTAACCTCATCATTGACAGTGAGTAACATCATCATTGACAGTGAGTAACATCATCATTGACAGTGAGTAACCTCATCATTGACAGTGAGTAACATCATCATTGACAGTGAGTAACCTCATCATTGACAGTGAGTAACATCATCATTGACAGTGAGTAACATCATCATTGACAGAGAGTAACCTAATCATTGACAGTGCGTATTCTCATCATTGACAGTGATTAACATCATAATTGACAAATGGTAACCTCGTCATTGACAGTAAGTAATCTCATCTTTCACAGTGAGTAACCTCTTCATTGATATTGAGTAACCTCATCATTGACAGTGATTAACATCATAATTGACAAATGGTAACCTCGTCATTGACAGTAAGTAATCTCATCATTCACAGTGAGTAGCCATATCTTTGACAGTGATTACCCTCATCATTGAGAGTGAGTGACCTCATCATTGACAGTGAGTAACCTCATCATTGAGAGTGAGTGACCTCATCATTGACAGTGAGTAACATCATCATTGACAGTTAGAATCCTCATCATTCGAAGAGAGTAACCTCATCATTGACATAGAGTAATCTCATCATTGACAGTGAGTAACATCATCATTGACAGTGAGTAACCTCATCATTGACAGTGAGTAACATCATCATTGACAGTGAGTAACATCATCATTGACAGAGAGTAACCTCATCATTGACAATGAGTAACATCATCATTGACAGTGAGTAACCTCATCATTGACAGTGAGTCACATCATCATTGACAGCGAGTAACATCATCATTGACAGAGAGTAACCTAATCATTGACAGTGCATATTCTCATAATTGACAGTGATTAACATCATAATTGACAAATGGTAACCTCGTCATTGACAGGAAGTAATCTCATCATTCACAGTGAGTAACCTCATCATTGACAGAGAGTAACATCATAATTGTCATTGAGTAACTTCAGCATTGACAGAGATTAAACTTATTATTGACAGTGAGTAACCTCATCATTGACAATGAGTGACATCTTCATTGACAGTGATTAACCTCATCATTGACTGAGTAATCTCATCATTGACATTGAGTAACATTATCATTGACAGTGAGTGACCTCATCAATAACTGTGAGTAACATCATCATTAATAGGGAGTAACCTCATCATTATCAGTGAGTGACGTCATCATTGACAGTGAGTGACCTCATAAATGACAGTGAGTAACATCATCATTTACAGTGAGAAACCTCATAATTGACAGAGAGTAACCTTATCATTGACATTGAATAATCTCATCATTGACAGAGAGTAACGTCATCATTGAAAGTGAGTGAACTCTTAATTGACAGTTAGTGCCATCAAAAATGACAGTGAGTATCCTCATCATTGATAGTGAGTAACATCATCATTGACCGAGAGTATCCTCATCATTGACATAGAGTCATCTCATCACTGACAGTGAGTAACCTCATGAATGACAGAGAGATACATCATCATTGACATTGAGTAACCTCATCATTGACATAGAGTAACCACATCATTGACAGTGAGTAACCTCATCATCGACAGTGAGTAACCTCATCATCGACAATGAGTAACCTCATCATTGATAGTGAGTAACCTCACCATTGACAGTGAGTAACCACATCATTGACAGTGAGTAACCTCATAATCGACAGTGAGTAACCTCATCAATGACAGTGAGTAACCTCATCATTGACAGTGTGTAACATCATCCTTGACAGAGAGTAACCTCATCATTGACAGTGGGCAGACTCATCATTGACAGAGAGTAACATCATCATTGACAGAGAGTAACCTCATCATTGACAGTGAGTAGCCTCATCATTGACTGTGAGTAACATCATTATTGACAGTGAGTGACATCATCATTGACAGCGAGTGACATCATCATTGACAGTGAGTGACATCATCATTGACAGTGAGTGACATCTTCATTGACAGCGAGTGACATCATCATTGACAGTGAATAACCTCATCATTGATTGAGAGTAAGCTCATCATTGACTGTGAGTAGCCTCATCATTGATAGTGAGTAACATCACTGACAGTGAGTGAGTTCATCATTGAGAGTGAGTGACCTCATCATTGACAGTGAGTAACCTCATCATTGACATAGAGTAATCTCATCATTGACAGAGAGTAATCTCATCATAGAGAGTAACCTCATCATTGACAGGGAGTAACTTCATCATTGACAGTGAGTAACAGCATCATTGACACTGAGTAACAGCATCATTAACAGTGAATAATCCATCATTAACAGTGAGTAACCTCATCATTGACAGTGAGTGACCTCATCATTGACAGTGAGTGACCTCATCATTGATAGTGAGTAACCTCATCATTGATAGTGAGTAACCTCATCATTGACAGTGAGTAACCTCACCATTGACAGTGAGTAACCACATCATTGACAGTGAGTAACCTCATAATCGACAGTGAGTAACCTCATCAATGACAGTGAGTAACCTCATCATTGACAGTGTGTAACATCATCATTGACAGAGAGTAACCTCATCATTGACAGTGGGTAGCCTCATCATTGACAGAGAGTAACATCATCATTGACAGAGAGTAACCTCATCATTGACAGTGAGTAGCCTCATCATTGACTGTGAGTAACATCATTATTGACAGTGAGTGACATCATCATTGACAGCGAGTGACATCATCATTGACAGTGAGTGACATCATCATTGACAGTGAGTGACATCATCATTGACAGCGAGTGACATCATCATTGACAGTGAATAACCTCATCATTGATTGAGAGTAAGCTCATCATTGACTGTGAGTAGCCTCATCATTGATAGTGAGTAACATCACTGACAGTGAGTGAGTTCATCATTGAGAGTGAGTGACCTCATCATTGACAGTGAGTAACCTCATCATTGACATAGAGTAATCTTATCATTGACAGAGAGTAATCTCATCATAGAGAGTAACCTCATCATTGAAAGTGAGTAACTTCATCATTGACAGTGAGTAACAGCATCATTGACAGTGAGTAACAGCATCATTAACAGTGAATAATCCATAATTGACAGTGAGTAACCTCATCATTGACAGTGAGTGACCTCATCATTGACAGTGAGTAACCTCATCATTGATAGTGAGTAACCGCATCATTGACAGTGAGTGACTTCATCATTGACAGCGAGTGGCCTCATCATTGACAGTGAGTAACCTCATCATTGACAGTGAGTGACTTCATCATTGACAGTGAGCAACCTCATCATTGACATTGAGTGACCTCATCATTGACAGTGAGTAACCTCATCATTGAGAGTGAGTGACTTCATCATTGACAGTGAGTAACCTCATCATTGACATTGAGTGACCTCATCATTGACAGTGAGTAACCTCATCATTGATAGTGAGTAACCTCATCATTGACATTGAGTAACCTCATTACTGACAGTTAGTGGCCTCATCATTGACAGTGAGTAAACTCATCATTGAAAGTGAGTAACCTCATCATTGACAGTGAGTAACCTCATCATTGACAGTGAGTAACCTCATCATTGATAGTGAGTAACCTCATCATTGACAGCGAGTGGCCTCATTATTGACAGTGAGTGACCTCATCATTGACAGTGAGTAACCACATCATTGACAGTGAGTAACCTCATCATTGACAGTGAGTGACTTCATCATTGAAAGTGAGTAACCTCATAATTGACAGTGAGTAACCTCATCACTGACAGTTAGTGGCCTCATCATTGACAGTGAGTGACCTCATCATTGACAGGGTGTAACATCATCATTGACTGTGAGTAACCTCATCATTGACAGTGAGTAACCTCATCATTGACTGTGAGTAACCTCATCATTGCCAGAGAGTAACCTGATCATTGACAATGATTAATCTGATCTTTGATAGTGAGTGACCTCTTCATTGAGAGTGAGTAACCTCATCATTGACAGTGAGTGGCCTCATCATTGAGAGTGACTGACCACATCATTGAGAGTGAGTAAACTCATCATTGACTACGTGCAACATCATCATTGACTGTGAGTAACCCCATCATTGACAGTGAGTAACCTCATCATTGACAGAGACGGACCTCATCATTGACAGTGAGTAACCTCATCATCGACAGTGAGTAACCTCATCATTGACAGTGAGTAACCTCATCATTGATAGTGAGTAACCTCACCATCGACAGTGAGTAACCTCATCATCGACAGTGAGTAACCTCATCATCGACAGTGAGTAACCTCACCATTAACAGTGAGTAACCTCATCAATGACAGTGAGTAACCTCATCATTGACAGTGTGTAACATCATCAATGACAGAGAGTAACCTCATCATTGACAGTGAGCAATCTCATCATTGACAGTAAATAATCTCATCATCGACAGTGAGTAACATCATCAATGACAGTGAGTAACCACATCATTGACAGTGAGTTACCTCATTATTGACAGCGAGTAACCTTATAATTGACAGTGAGTGACATAATCATTGAAGTGAGTAGCCTCATCATTGACTGTGAGTAACATCATTATTGACAGTGAGTAACCTCATCATTGACAGTGAGTAAGCACATCATTGACAGTGAGTGGCCTCATCATTCACAGTGAGTAACCTCATCATTGACAGTAAGTGACCTCATCTTTGACAGCGAGTGACGTCATCATTGACAGTGAGTAACCTCACCATTGACAGTGAGTAACCTCATCATTGACAGTGAGTAACCTCATCATTCACAGAGAGTAACTTCATCATTGACATAGAGTAATGTCATCATTCACAGAGAGTAATCACATCATAGAGAGTAACCTCATCATTGACAGTGAGTAACATCATCATTGACAGTGAGTAACCTAATCATTGACAGAGAGTAACCTCATCATTGACAGTGAGTAACCTCATCACTGACAGTGAGTAACTTCATCATTGACAGTGAGTAACCTCATCATTGACAGAGAGTAACCTCATCATTGATATTGAGTAACCTCATCATTGACAGTGAGTAACCTCATCATTGACAGAGAGTAACCTCATCATTGACAGAGAGTAACCTCATCATTGATATTGAGCAACCTCATCATTGACAGTGATTAACATCATAATTGACAAATGGTAATCTCGTCATTGACAGTAAGTAATCTCATCATTTACAGTGAGTAACCACATCTTTGTCAGTGATTATCCTCATCATTGAGAGTGAGTGACCTCATCATTGACAGTGAGTAACCTCATCATTGAAAGTGAGTGACCTCATCATTGACAGTGAGTAACATCATCAGTGACAGTGAGTAACCTCATCATTGACAGTGAGTAACATCATCATTGACAGTGAGTAACATCATCATTGACAGAGAGTAACCTAATCATTGACAGTGCGTATTCTCATCATTGACAGTGATTAACATCATAATTGACAAATGGTAACCTCGTCATTGACAGTAAGTAATCTCATCATTCACAGTGAGTAACCACATCTTTGACAGTGATTATCCTCATCATTGAGAGTGAGGGACCTCATCATTGACAGTGAGTAGCCTCATCATTGAGAGTGAGTGACCTCATCATTGACAGTGAGTAACATCATCATTGACAGTTAGAATCCTCATCATTCACAGAGAGTAACCTCATCATTGACATAGAGTAATCTCATCATTGACAGTGAGTAACCTAATCATTGACAGTGAGTAACCTCATCATTGACAGTGTGTAACCGAATCATTGACAGTGAGTAACCTCATCATTGACAGTGAGTAACATCATCATTGACAGTGAGTAACATCATCATTGACAGAGAGTAACCTCATCATTGACAGTGAGTAACCTCATCATCGACAGTGAGTAACCTCATCATTGACAGTGAGTAACCTCATCATTGATAGTGAGTAACCTCATCATCGACAGTGAGTAACCTCATCATCGACAGTGAGTAACCTCATCATCGACAGTGAGTAACCTCACCATTAACAGTGAGTAACCTCATCAATGACAGTGAGTAACCTCATCATTGACAGTGTGTAACATCATCAATGACAGAGAGTAACCTCATCATTGACAGTGAGTAATCTCATCATTGACAGTAAATAATCTCATCATTGACAGTGAGTAACCACATCATTGACAGTGAGTTACCTCATTATTGAAAGCGAGTAACCTTATAATTGACAGTGAGTGACACAATCATTGAAAGTGAGTAGCCTCATCATTGACTGTGAGTAACATCATTATTGACAGTGAGTAACCTCATCATTGACAGTGAGTAACCTCATCATTGACAGTAAGTGACCTCATCTTTGACAGCGAGTGACGTCATCATTGACAGTGAGTAACCTCACCATTGACAGTGAGTAACCTCATCATTGACAGTGAGTAACCTCATCATTCACAGAGAGTAACTTCATCATTGACATAGAGTAATGTCATCATTGACAGAGAGTAATCACATCATAGGGAGTAACCTCATCATTGACAGTGAGTAACATCATCATTGACAGTGAGTAACCTAATCATTGACAGAGAGTAACCTCATCATTGACAGTGAGTAACCTCATCATTGACAGTGAGTAACCTCATCATTGACAGTGAGTAACCTCATCATTGACAGAGAGTAACCTTATCATTGATATTGAGTAACCTCATCTTTGACAGTGAGTAACCTCATCATTGACAGAGAGTAACCTCATCATTGAGAGCGAGTAACCTCATCATTGACAGTGAGTAACCTCATCATTGACAGAGAGTAACCTCATCATTGATATTGAGTAACCTCATCATTGACAGTGATTAACATCATAATTGACAAATGGTAACCTCGTCATTGACAGTAAGTAATCTCATCTTTTACAGTGAGTAACCACATCTTTGACAGTGATTATCCTCATCATTGAGAGTGAGTGACCTCATCATTGACAGTGAGTAACCTCATCATTGAGAGTGAGTGACCTCATCATTGACAGTGAGTAACATCATCATTGACAGTTAGAATCCTCATCATTCACAGGGAGTAACCTCATCATTGACAGAGGGTAATCTCATCATTGACAGTGAGTAACCTAATCATTGACAGTGAGTAACCTCATCATTGACAGTGAGTAACATCATCATTGACAGTGAGTAACATCATCATTGACAGAGAGTAACCTCATCATTGACAGTGAGTAACATCATCATTGACAGTGAGTAACATCATCATTGACAGTGAGTAACCTCATCATTGACAGTGAGCAACATCATCATTGACAGTGAGTAACCTCATCATTGACAGTGAGTAACATCATCATTGACAGAGAGTAACCTAATCATTGACAGTGCGTATTCTCATCATTGACAGTGATTAACATCATAATTGACAAATGGTAACCTCGTCATTGACAGTAAGTAATCTCATCATTCACAGTGAGTAGCCACATCTTTGACAGTGATTATCCTTATCATTGAGAGTGAGTGACCTCATCATTGACAGTGAGTAACCTCATCATTGAGAGTGAGTTACCTCATCATTGACGGTGAGTAACATCATCATTGACAGTTAGAATCCTCATCATTCGAAGAGAGTAACCTCATCATTGACATAGAGTAATCTCATCATTGACAGTGAGTAACCTAATCATTGACAGTGAGTAACCTCATCATTGACAGTGAGTAACATCATCATTGACAGTGAGTAACATCATCATTGACAGAGAGTAACCTCATCATTGACAGGGAGTAACATCATCATTGACAGTGAGTAACCTCATCATTGACAGTGAGTCACATCATCATTGACAGCGAGTCACATCATCATTGACAGAGAGTAACCTAATCATTGACAGTGCGTATTCTCATCATTGACAGTGATTAACATCATAATTGACAAATGGTAACCTCGTCATTGACAGTAAGTAATCTCATCATTCACAGTGAGTAACCTCATCATTGACAGAGAGTAATCTCATCCTAGACAGTAACCTCATCTTTGACAGTGAGTAACCTCATCATTGACAGAGAGTAACTTCATAATTGTCATTGAGTAACTTCAGCATTGACAGAGATTAAACTTATTATTGACAGTGAGTAACCTCATCATTGGCAATGAGTGACATCTTCATTGACAGTGATTAACCTCATCATTGACTGTGAGTAATCTCATCATTGACAGTGAGTAACATTATCATTGACAGTGAGTGACCTCATCAATAACTGTGAGTAACATCATCATTAATAGGGTGTAACTTCATCATTATCAGTGAGTGACGTCATCATTGACAGTGAGTGACCTCATAAATGACAGTGAGTAACATCATCATTTACAGTGAGAAACCTCATAATTGACAGAGAGTAACCTTATCATTGACATTGAATAATCTCATCAATGACAGAGATTAACATCATCATTGACAGTGAATAACCTCATCTTTGACATAGAGTAATCTCATCATTGACAGAGAGTAATCTCAGCATAGAGTGTATCCTCATCATTGACAGTGAGTAACAGCATCATTGACAGTGAGTAACCTCATCATTGACAGTGAGTAACAGCATCATTGACATTGAGTAACAGCATCATTGACAGTGAGTAACCTCATCATTGACAGTGAGTAACATCATCATTGACAGTGAGTAACAGCATGATTGACAGTGAGTAACAGCATCATTGACAGTGAGTAACCTCATCATTGACAGTGAGTAACATCATCATTCACAGTGAGTAACAGCATCATTGACAGTGAGTAACCTCATCATTGACAGTGAATAACCTCTTCATTGAAAGTGAGTGACCTCATCATTGACAGTGAGTGACCTCATCATTGACAGTGAGTAACCACATCATTGACAGTGAATAACCACATCATTGACAGTGAGTAACCTCAACATTGACAGTGAGTGACTTCATCATTGACAGTGAGTAACCTCATCATTGACAGTGAGTAACCTCATCATTGACTGTGAGAAACCTCATCACTGACAGTGAGTGGCCTCATCATTGACAGTGAGTGACCTCATCATTGACAGTGTGTAACCTCATCATTGACTGTGAGTAACCTGATCATTGACAGAGAGTAACCTGATCATTGATAGTGAGTAACCTGATCATTGACAGTGAGTAACCTGATCTTTGATAGTGAGTGACCTCATCATTGACAGTGAGTGACCTCATCATTGAGAGTGTGTAACCTCATCATTGACTATGTGCAACATCATCATTGACTGTGAGTAACCCTATCATTGACAGTGAGTAACCTTATGATTGACAATGAGTAACCTCACTGTCTTTCAGTGAGTAACCCCATCATTGGCAGTGATTTAGCGTGCCTATTGACATTAGCCAATCTCCCAGATCAGCCTCATATTACAGGAAATCACATGCGTTGCCCATGTGCCCTTGAAAATCTTCATGCCTACTCTCTCCTACCACGGGTAGCTTCAAACATTTTGAACTGAATTTTTCTTTTTCACACTTAAGCGCCCTCTGAGGAGTTAATAAATGTTTGATTAGATTTCTCTTGGTTTACTCGGATTCGTTTTTGTATGTGTTCACTGAAGCTTACTGGGGAGAGGAGTTTAATCTGTTTGATGAGCGCTGTTGAACATTACAGCTGCAGGCAAGTCTGCGGTCTGGGAAATTAGACTCAACAACATAACAATTAATGTTGAAATAGGCTTCTCGTGTACTTCTCTTGGAGTTTACTGCAGAATTGCGGACAGAGGCCTGGAATTGAAAGTGTTCAAGGCATTTCTAGGGTAGATACTATCGCAAGAACTTTTATTGTGCTGTTATCTTCTAGCCCGGTCCACAGCTAGCTCACCCAAGGGACCATTCTTCATGTGTCAGCCTAGAGAATGAGTGCCAGTGAGCAATTCAGCAAAGGATGCCATCATAGTTGAACTCTGTGCTGACCTCAAGTGAGATTCAGCTCATGCACTTTCCTGAAGGAGTGAACCACAGGGTGGTGGTCAATAGCAGTAAGTCTGAACCTTATTTTACCCTCCCTCGCCCAACGGTACTGAGGCCAGTCTTAGCGCTCACCATGCAGAGCCCAGGGACGGAAGCTGGGACCCTCAATTGTGTATGGACACCAGCATTATTATTCTCTGCAGGCTTGATTCCATTGTGTCCATGAAGGATGTCACCTATAAAGTTCACCACTTAAAGCTGACCTCACGGAAAGAATATCCATTTGTTTGGGGAGGAAAAATGTCAGAAGAGATGTACATTATTCAGGCCACACCAGAGTGACTCGATGGGGTGTATTCAGTGCAACTGAAGTCAGGCTGATGTGTTTGGCAGCAAACGAAAGATTGACCAAATAATTTTCCCTGAAGATGGTTTGCCACTAATCAAACAGTGTGACTCCAGGATGTAACGAGTAGTTTGCATCCACGATCAGTTCAATGTCAAAGCTCCCAGCTTCATTCCCCAAACACCGGGCTGACTCCATTATTCACGCTGTCAGTTTTGACTTTGATTTCAGTGAAGGCGGCAGTAGACATCTCCGGTTATATCCACCTTTTCCTTCTCCTGTCGTACATGTACTCACAGTTGGCAGCTGAAGCTGATATGGATGTGGAAAACTCGCATGCATTTGCAGAATTGATAGTCCTCGCAGAGACACTGAGCTTTCAGGCAGCAGGCCCATAATCGACACATCCACCCAGCACAAACCAGCAGTAGTGACATTGAATGGGCAAAACCCTGACAGATGGAGTTCAATATAGGGAAGTGTGAGGTCATCCACTTTGGCCTTAAAAAGATAAATCAGTGAGATAAGTGAGAAACTAGGAACTGTGGAGGAGTAAAGAGATTTGGGAATCCAAGTACACAAATCATTTAAAGGCAGTAGATGGGTACAAAAAGCAATCAATAAGGCTAATGCAATGTTGGCCTTTATCTGGAATACAAAGGGGAGGAAGTGATGCTTCAGGTGTACCGAGCTCTGATCAGAGCCCATCTGGACACTGTGCTCAGTTCTGGGCCCCACACCTCAGGAAGGATATATTGGCCTTGGAAGGGGAGCAGCGCAGATTCACCAGAATAATGCCGGGAATCAGAGGGTAAAATTTTGAGGACAAGTTGCATAAACTTGGCTTGTATTCCCTTGAGTGTCGAAGGTTAAGGGGTGATCTAATCGAAGTGTTTAAAATGCAAAAAGATTTGACAGGGTAGATAGAGAGAAACTTTGGCCTAGAGATTCGGGTGTATAATGCCACCATTTACAGCCATAATCGGCTGCTCAGGCGGCTGGCAGCGGGCCCCGCAGTGGCCACCATTTTGGGATGGCCGTCAGCGCTGCTGATAGAAGTGATCACTGAAATGATTGAAATTAAGCAGATCGTGATGTCAGTGAGTGTGCAACGCTCACTTGATGCCCGATCTGCGACATTGGATTTCGCCACTGCACTTTCCTCATGCTCTAGGGTCTTCGGCAGAGGGAGTGGAGGCAGCGAAGAAGACGAAAAGATGCATGGTGAGGGAGGAGGAGGAGGCCAGGAGGGCTATCAACAGGAGGCCTTACCCACCTAGGGTCTTCCGAGAAACTTCTCCTACCTCCAAGGAGCAGGCCACACTTCACCAAGGAGGTGGTTACAGAACTCTGCCACCTCCTGCAACCAGACCTCCAGCCTGAGAGCAGGGCGACCACGGCTCTCCCAGTGGCCCTCGAGGTCATCGTGGCCCTCAATATATTCGCCAGCGGATCCTTCCAGTCTGCAGCAGGCGACATAGCTAACATCTCCCAGTTCACCATCCAGCGCTGCATCCGGGAGGTCATTGAGGCTCTCTACTCCAGGAGAAGGGACTACCTTGTCTTCTCTCTGAGCAGAGAGAAGCAGGATGAGCGTGCATGTGCCTTTGTCAGGATAGCGGGCTTCCCCATGGTGCAGGGCGTCATCAACTGCACACACGTGGCTTTGCGGGCGCCGCATAACAATCCTGAGATCTTCCGTAACCGCAAAGGCTACCACTCACTGAATATGCAGATGGTGTGCAACCACAGACAGCGAATCCTCAATGTCAATGCCCGCTATCCTGGCAGCAGCCGCGATGCCTTCATCCTGTGTCAGTCTGGTCTGCCAGCACTCTTCCAGCCGCCACAGCAAACTCGAGGGTTGCTGCTTGGAGACAAGGGCTATCCGCTCTCCATCTCACACATGACTCCCCTCCGCAACCCTAACACTCGTGTCCAACACTCATATCATGAGAGCCATGTTGCCACCAGGAACATCATCGAGCAGACAATCGGGCTACTGAAGCAATGCTTTCGCTGGCTTGACCATTCGGGAGGAGCCCTCCAGTACTTGGTTGAGCGGGTGACCCATTTCGTGGTGGTCTGCTGCATGCTCCACAACTTGGCCATCATGAGGACGCAGCCCTTGCCACCAGCGAGTGCAGGACCATCTCAGGAAGAGGAGCAAGAGGTAGTGGAAGAGGAGGGAGGGAGGAGGCAGGCAGCCAATCGCACTTGCAGAGGGGCTGTCCGTGAATGGCTCATCACACTCCGATTCCAATGAATGAAACCCCAGATCCCCATTGCTCACCACATCCCCATCATACCATCCCTGTGTCACGCCATATCACAGCGTCCTCCTGGGCACAAAGCTGAATGTGGAGAAACACCAAAAAAGATTCAAAACAAAATTAATAAATTAATCAAAAATCTGTGAACACATATTTACAGGAAAAATATTAACTGATCACCCTTGACAAATCTCTTAGTGCCTGTCATTCATGTGCCTTTTCCTCCTCTAGTGCTCCCATGCAGTGCTCCCCCAGTGGCTGCAGCACAGCTGGTGGAAGGCTGCTGAGTTTCTATGCGGGAAACTCCAGATGACCTTGCAGGACGCCCTCGACCAGCTGTGGCCCTAGAAGGCCCGGCTGCAAACTGCACCACCTCGGCATGGGTGGCAGCAGTCTGGGCTGGCTGGCTGACAGACAGCGACAAGGGCAACGGCTGAGTGGCAGCGGTGGGAACAGGAATTCTGCCAGCTTAAGAGAGGACAGCAGGTTCCTGCTCCACTGACCCACTGCCACTCCTCCGGGGCGGTGCCTCAGCATTCCTAGCAATCTGTTGGAGGAGAGATTGCTGGGCTGCTGCGACACGCTGCATGCCCCGGTCGTAAACCCAGCAACAATGGCAGCAGTCTGAGCTTGGGTGGCTTCAAGCTGAGACTGTATGACAGCGATCTGAGCTTGAATGGTATCATGCTGAGACTGCACGAGAGCAGTCTGAGTTGCGATGGCACCAAGCAGAGACTGTACGAGAGCAGTTTGACCTTCCGCTCCAGCACTGAGATGTTGGCTCGCTTCCGCCTGTGCTGCAATGGAAGCTGCGACATTGCCCATCATAGACCCCATCACGTCTGGGTCGACACCGTCTCTTTGAGCGTGCACCATCATTTCCAGAGTGGAAATCTTGGGCTCCAAACTCTGAGTGGATTCATGTGCAATGTTGGAGGCGGACACATTACCATTGCCGAGAGGCTCTCGGGCACCCTTGCCATTGCACCTATCTTCTCCTTGTGCATGCCCATCACCCTTCTTCTGAAAGCCGCTCCACTGACGTCCTCATCTGAGTCCTGTGCCGCAGAACTCGCGCATGAACTCACCCTCCGGGGAGCTGGCCCTCGAGTTACCCTTTCCCCCTGGCCTTGCTGCAACCCACTCGTGCCCGGTGACTCACCCTGTGCAGATCCCACTACTACACTAGCCTCTAGAGTACATGCAGTGCCAGTTTCTGAGCTGGTATCTGTGAGTGACAGATGCAGTGACGCGGTCTCTTCTTCCTCCTTTTCTTCCCCCCTCGCTCTCTTCCATGACCTCGGGTGCTTGTTGATTATCTGAAAACAGAAGGGCATAAGAGTCGGGTTATGGTGAAGGGAGGCAGGGCGGGGAGGGGGGGTGGGTGGTGTGGAGATATGCATGCATACAGCATGAGTAGCTTGAACATGAGACAAAATTATGGGCTGAGGGGATAGTGGGATGTGAGAAGAAGGATAAGGAATGAACATACCATTGTTGTCCCCAAGGGATTCAACCTCACTGGTTGCCACGGCCTCTACCACATGCTGCCCAATCAGCTGGAAAATCGCTCCTCTAGTTGGTTGCAGTCCTGTGTTTCAGCCTGCCCCCCGCCTGTCTGCTGCTGATCCCTCTGATTATGTGCCAGCTTGGCCTGCAAGAGAAAGGGAAGTGTGTGAGTGAGTGTGGTGTAATGGGTTTGGGTGATGTGTCTGCCGTAGTTGAATAGCTGTCAGTGTGTGCAAGGCGTGAGATGTGGGTGTGAGTGTTGCAGCAGTGGTAAGGTTGTGAGGGTGAAGTGAAGCCGTGATTGTGAGATGTGAGGTAGAGATTGTTGGTGGGTGAGTGCTGGGGGGTGTGGTGCATTGAGCAGTGTGTGAGGGTGAAGTGAGGCTCTGATTGTGAGGTGTGAGTGGTGATACGTAGAGATTGTTGGTGGGTTAGTGCTGGGGGGTGTGGTGCATTGAGCAGTGTGTGAGGGTGAAGTGAGGCTCTGATTGTGAGGTGTGAGTGGTGATAGGTAGAGATTGTTGGTGGGTGAGTGCTGGGGGGTGTGGTGCATTGAGCAGTGTGTGAGGGTGAAGTGAGGCTCTGATTGTGAGGTGTGAGTGGTGATACGTAGAGATTGTTGGTGGGTTAGTGCTGGGGGGTGTGGTGCATTGAGCAGTGTGTGAGGGTGAAGTGAGGCTCTGATTGTGAGGTGTGAGTGGTGATAGGTAGAGATTGTTGGTGGGTGAGTGCTGGGGGGTGTGGTGCATTGAGCAGTGTGTGAGGGTGAAGTGAGGCTCTGATTGTGAGGTGTGAGTGGTGATACGTAGAGATTGTTGGTGGGTGAGTGCTGGGGGGTGTGGTGCATTGAGCAGTGTGTGAGGGTGAAGTGAGGCTCTGATTGTGAGGTGTGAGTGGTGATAGGTAGAGATTGTTGGTGGGTGAGTGCTGGGGGGTGTGGTGCATTGAGCAGTGTGTGAGGGTGAAGTGAGGCTCTGATTGTGAGGTGTGAGTGGTGATACGTAGAGATTGTTGGTGGGTTAGTGCTGGGGGGTGTGGTGCATTGAGCAGTGTGTGAGGGTGAAGTGAGGCTCTGATTGTGAGGTGTGAGTGGTGATAGGTAGAGATTGTTGGTGGGTGAGTGCTGGGGGGTGTGGTGCATTGAGCAGTGTGTGAGGGTGAAGTGAGGCTCTGATTGTGAGGTGTGAGTGGTGATACGTAGAGATTGTTGGTGGGTTAGTGCTGGGGGGTGTGGTGCATTGAGCAGTGTGTGAGGGTGAAGTGAGGCTCTGATTGTGAGGTGTGAGTGGTGATAGGTAGAGATTGTTGGTGGGTGAGTGCTGGGGGGTGTGGTGCATTGAGCAGTGTGTGAGGGTGAAGTGAGGCTCTGATTGTGAGGTGTGAGTGGTGATACGTAGAGATTGTTGGTGGGTGAGTGCTGGGGGGTGTGGTGCATTGAGCAGTGTGTGAGGGTGAAGTGAGGCTCTGATTGTGAGGTGTGAGTGGTGATAGGTAGAGATTGTTGGTGGGTGAGTGCTGGGGGGTGTGGTGCATTGAGCAGTGTGTGAGGGTGAAGTGAGGCTCTGATTGTGAGGTGTGAGTGGTGATACGTAGAGATTGTTGGTGGGTGAGTGCTGGGGGGTGTGGTGCATTGAGCAGTGTGTGAGGGTGAAGTGAGGCTCTGATTGTGAGGTGTGAGTGGTGATAGGTAGAGATTGTTGGTGGGTGAGTGCTGGGGGGTGTGGTGCATTGAGCAGTGTGTGAGGGTGAAGTGAGGCTCTGATTGTGAGGTGTGAGTGGTGATACGTAGAGATTGTTGGTGGGCGAGTGCTGGGGGTGAGTGCATTGAGCAGTGTGTGAGGCTTGTGGAGCAGATGCTAGGATCGAGCATTTGCTGTAGCCTTCACTCACCCTGACCACCCGTGTGAGGTCATTAAACTTCTTCCCGCCCTGGACGGTGGACCTTGGCACCACAGTGCTCGTCGTTACATGGTCGGCTTTCTTCTGCCACATGGTTTGGGAGAAACATAGAAACATAGAAGATAGTAGCAGGAGTAGGCCATTCGGCCCATTGAGCCTGCTCCGCCATTCAAAGAGATCATGGCTGATCATCCAAACTCAGTACCCGGTCCCTGCCTTCTCCACATATCCATTGATCCCTTTAGCCTTAAGAAATATATCTAACTACTTCTTGAATATATTTAATGACTTGGCCTCAACTGCCTTGTGTGGTAGAGAATTCCACAGGTTCACCACTCTCTGGGTGAAGAAATTCCTCCTCATCTCTGTCCTAAATGGCTTACCCCTTATCTTTAGACTGTGACCCCTGGCTCTGGACTGCCCGCCTTCGGGAACATCCTTCCTGCATCTAGTCTGTCTAGTCCTGTTAGAATTTTATAAGTTTCAATGAGATCCCCTCTCTTTCTTCTAAACTCCAGTGAGTATAAGCCCAATCGACCCAATCTCTCCTCATACGTCATTCCTGCCATCCCAGGTATCAGTCTGGTGAATCTTCACTGCACCCCCTTCATTGCAAGAATATCCCTCCTCAGATAAGGCGAACAAAACTGCACACAATACTCTCACCAAGGCCCTGTACAACTGCAGCAAGATATCCTTGTTCCTGTACTCAAATCCTCTCGCTACGAAGGCCAACATACCATTTGCCTTCTTAATCGCCAGCTGCACCTGCATGCTTACCTTCAGCGACTGGTGCACAAGGACACCCAGGTCTCGTTGCACTTCCCCTTCTCTCAATCTATTGTCGTTCCGATAATAATCTGCCTTCCTGTTTTTGCCACCAAAGTGGATAACCTCGCATTTATCCACATTATACTGCATCTGCCATGCATCTGCCCAATCACCCAACCTGCCCAAATCATACTGGAGTTTCTCGGCATCCTCCTCACAGCACACACTCCCACCCAGCTTTGTGTCATCTGCAAACTTGGAGATATTGCATCTAGTTCCCTCGTCTAGATCATTAATATATATTGTGAATAGCTGGGGTCCTAGTACCGATCCCTGCGGTACCCCACTAGTCACTGCCTGCCACTCGGAAAAAGACCCATTTATTCCAACTCTTTGCTTTCTGTCTGCCAACCAGTTCCCTATCCAAGTCAGTACCTTGCCCCCAATCCCATGTGCCTTACCTTTACACGCTAATCTCTCATGCGGGACCTTATTGAAAGCTTTCTGAAAGTCCAAATACACCACATCCACTGGTTCTCCCTTATCTATTCTACCAGTATATCCTCAAAAAATGCTAGTAGATTAGTCAAGCACGATTTACCTTTTGTAAATCCATGTTGACTTTGCCCGATCCTGTCACTGTTTTCCAAGTGCTCTGCTATTACATCTTTTATGATGGACTCTAGCATTTTCCCCACTACCGATGTCAGGCTTACCGGTCTATAATTCCCTGTTTTCTCTCTAACACCTTTTTTGAACAGTGGAGTAACATTAGCTACCCTCCAATCCATGGGAACTGTTCCAGAGTCTATAGAATTTTGGAAGATGACCAGCAATGCATCTATTATTTCCAGGGCCACTTCCTTAAGTATCCTAGGATATAGATTATCAGGCCCTGGGGATTTATCGGCCTGCAATCCCATCAATTTCCCTAACACCATTTCCCTACAAATACTGATTTCATTCAGTTCCTCCCTCTCATTAGACCCTATGTTCCCTGACACCTCTGGGAGGTTATTTGTGTCCTCCTTTGTGAAGACAGAACCAAAGTATGTATTTAATTGGTCTGCCATTTCTTTGTTCTCCATTATAAATTCCCCTGATTCTGACTGCAAGGGACCTACGCTTGACTTCACCAATCTTTTTCTCTTCACATATCTATAAAAGCTTTTACAGTCAGTTTTTATGTTCTCTGCAAGCTTACTCTCATACTCTATTTTCCCCCTCTTAATTAATCCTTTTGTCGTCCTTTGCTGAATCCTAAACTCCTTCCAATCCTCAGGTTTACTGCTTTTTCTGGCCAATTTATATGTCCTCTCCTTGGATCTTATGCTGTCCCTAATTCCCCTTGTTAGCCACAGTTGAGTCACCTTTTTTGTTTTATTTTTATGCCAAACAGGGATGAACAAATTCTGTAGTTCATCCATACGATCTTTGAATATTTGCCATTGCCTATCCACCGTCAACCCTTTGAGTAACATTCCCAAATCAATCCTACCCAAATCGCGCCTCATACGTGGGAGGTGTACGGCGAGGGCTTCCATCAACTTTGGGGGTAGAGGTCAGCCCGGCTCCTCTCCACAGCCACAACAAGTGCCTCCAGAGCTTCGTCAGAGAACCTCCTGGCTCTCTCTCTGTTACGATGATCTTTAAATCCGCAACTCTTGCTTCTGCTTCTGCTTGTTGGGGCCATTCCAGTTACAACTGCCCTGACAACGAGGCGCTGTAGCAACAATGCGCTCCCAGGTTGCCTGCAATTTCTGCTGCCTGGAGTAGTCCGTGTTCCACCTATACATTGAGTGTGTGAGGTTGCAGCCCCTCTTCCAATGTTTGAAGGGGCTGCTCCTCAATTTTTGGTTGCATTTCAGTCCCACGCTCCTGGTCCTTGTGCACCTGGTGTGGAAGGGAACGGGCAGATCGGAGGACCACCTTGTTGGACTGCTCTTGGGCCTGACCCAAGTGGCCATTAACAGGTCCAGGCAGCGGGCAGTCGAGGGGGTCATTCGGCCTGACTACCTGCCTCTCTTCCACGGCTACATTCGCGCCCGGGTTTTCCTGGAAATGGAGCACGCGGTGTCCGCTGGCACGCTTGAGGCCTTCCGCGACCAGTGGGCACCAGAGGGACTGGAGTGCATCGTCACCCCCAGAAACAAAATTTTGGTTTAATTTGCAGTTTATTGGTTGTGCCCCGTTAAAAGGGGGCACTTGCTTCCTGTCTTATTGGTGATTTCACCAGCCATCAATCACTGAACTTCAAGATAAAAAGAGGAGCATCAATGCACCTCCCCTTTAAGTAGTGGAAAAAGCCTGTAGCACACATGACTGTGATTTAGACTGGCCCCGATATTGGTCCGCCTGTTGAGTGTTAAGCCAATGAGTAACAGTTTTAGCGCCGAAATCGTGACTATAATCATGTTAATAAGAAGTGTGCACGAATTTTGAGTGTTACCTAGAGCATTTTGAGGTGGCGCAGCTTAACATCATTTGGCCTTAACACTGCCCGTTTCATGGCCATATCCAATGTCTAGGCCTATTTCCTCTGATGCGGGAATTAAGAACGAAGGGACATAGGCCTAGAAATTCAGTGGGCCTTGCGCCCACTTAGCGCCTAAAGAGGTCTTCTGCGCCGGCGGGGTTGGTAGCGCGGAAATTGAGTGCAGCGTTAATGGCGGCGGTAGCCGGTAGCGCTGCGCCGGCACCGATGACGCCATTCGTGTGCGCAGCGCTCCGGTACCGCCCCGATGCCGGCCCGACGCCCATATTCAGTTGCGGCCGCCTCTTCCGCAGCGGCCGCAAACAACGTTCGTGAAACACGGCCTTCATGCAGCGTTAGTGGGGCGCATAAAGGTGGAGGTGCGGCCGGCCGCTTTTTCGGCGGCCACCTGCCCGCACCTCCCTCCCCGGCCTCCTACACCACCCCCCCGCGGCATTGGTGGCTGATTCCCGCGAGCCCGGCACTTCTCCGTGGTGCCGGGCTCATTTGCCGGCAGAATCCAGCGGCGATCTCACGGCTGCAGGCAGCTCCTCCTTAAGAGAAGGAGGAGGCCTGCAGTACCCGAGCCTGCCGCACCGCATTGGGTGGCGCAGCGGCAGCTGGAGCGCTGAAATTCAGAAGCGGAGGCGGGCACACCCTGGAACAGCGCCCGGTTCCGACTTGGGGCGCTAAAAGCGAATTTCTGGTGGGCGCAACGGGCTCCGGGCGCTGCGCAAACTTTTGGGCGCAACTGAGCTGGCGGGGCCATACCTAATTTCTAGGCCATAATCTTAAAATAGAGCTAGGCCATTCAGAAAGTAAATCAGGAAGCACTTTTCACACAAAGGGTAGTAGAAAGCTGGAACTCTCTCCCACAAAAAGGCTCTGGATGCTGGGGCTCTGTTTGAGCTTTCAAGACTGAGATCGCTGGCTTTTTGTTAGGTAATTGGTCTCAGCAGGTATAGTCCTAAGGCTGGTAGATGGAGTTGAGGTACAGATCAACTATGATCTAATTGAATGGCGGAGCAGGCTGGAGGGGCTGAATGGCCAACTCCTGTTCCTATGCTCCTAGTAGGTTTGATGCTAACCTGAATGAGCAGGATACCATTGTTAGTGGGCCACAATTAGTCGCATTGCATCAATCCAGAGTCGCTCTACTCCCTGCCGCCATTTTGACCCAAAATTGGATGGAATCGATTCATAAAGAAAATAATATTAGTAATACTGACATTTACACAAAGTAAACACAATAACAAGTCCAGTAATTGCAGACAATCCAACAAAACAAGCAGAATGCTGAATGATATAAGTCCCACTCCACAGATTTGAGCATACAATCCAGGCTGGCACTCCAGTGCAGTGCTGAGGCAGTGCTGCACTGTTGGAGCAGCCGTCTTTCAGATGCGATGTTAAACCAAGATCCCGTCTGCTCTCTCATGTGGATGTAAAAGGTCCCATGGCACTATTTTGAAGACGAGCTGGGGAATTCTTCCTGGTGTCCTGGTCAATATTTATCCCTCAGCCAGCATCACTAAAACAGATTATCTGTTTGTAGGATTTTGCTGTGCACAACTTAGCTGCCACGTTTCCTACATTACAACAGTGACTACATTTCAAAATTACTTCATTGGCTGTAAAGCGCTTTGGTCCTGAGGTCGTGAAAGGCGCTATAGAAATTCAAGACCTTTTACGTTAACAATAGTAGAGTTTAATTCTGACGATGGGATGCCGAAGCTGTACAGTGCTCTGGTCAAGTCACCCCTTGATTATTGGGTTCAGTCAGGTCTCCGTGGCACAAGGGAAGCCACCAATCTCTAGGAATGCTGCAGAGAAGGACCACAAAGCTAATCCCTAGCACCAGAGGACTATGTAGTGAGGAAAGGTCCAAATAGCTTGTGCTCTTTGTCCTTGAAAGGAAGTGAATAAGAAGGGGACCTTATCGATGTACATAAAGTACAAATGCAAAAGGAAAATGTTTAATTCTGAACCAATACTTCAAGTGAAACAATGCCTACCAAGGCAAGATGACACAGGTACAGACAGACCACACCATACACACTCACTGGCATCAATGTTGGGGCCTTTGCCGTTTACAGAGATTAGAAGTGAATTGGAGCCAGGGACAGTTACAAAGCTGCCTGCTTTTACAGATGGTACCACATTGGATTGGGGGAGAGGGGAGGGTGGCTCAACAATAGGAATCAGGCAAACCAAATACAAAAGGATCTCAAAGTTTGGTAAGGTGTGCTGATGTGAAACAAATGGCATCTAATGTGGCCAAACACAAGGTAATGAGACCAGGCAAGCAGGAGTATAATGGCTCTGCCTACAGGAGGTAACTCGGGAGAGCAAGCTGGGGGCATTGGTCAAGAGCCTACTGAAACCAGTGCAGTGAGGAGAGCTAACCAGATCTTGGGATGTAGAACCTGGCTGATCGAGCACAACTCCCAGGAGATGGTAATAACCAGAATACCTGGAGTGCTGGGTCAGTTCGGGTCACTGTATGACAGCAAGGAGATTTAGGCATTGCAGGCAGTGCAGCAAGGGGAAACCAAACTGGTATCGACGTTGAACCATCTGAGCCAGGAAGAGAGGCTGGGATCGTTTACACTGGAAAAGAGAAGACTCAGTGCTTGCTAGTGTGGGAGTTAGAATCTAGTGATGATTGGGTGCTCAGATGGTTGGGGTTTTTCATGGAGAGCTTGCCCATCACACACCTGAGTTTTAAAAGGGAATGCTGCCTTTAACACAAGAGCGCTGCCTTTAATACTGCCCATCCCTGAGGCCTGAGTGTGCAGAATCCGCAAAGGGAAGCACCTCAGCCTCTGGACACCAAACCCAGAGGATGCTCCCCACATTATCTTGGCACCCAGTAAGAGCACAGCCCCTGCAAACTGGGTGAACTTGGCCTTGGCTTCATTCTCGCAGACTCTTCTTCACAATAGAAGAGCCAACTAGCTGCAAAATTCAAGCTATATCAATTCTCAATGAAGTGCAGCCTCTCTGTATCTCCAGAGCTCCACCCAATTCTGGGTGAAGTGCAGCCTCTCTGTATCTCCAGAGCTCCACCCAATTCTGGGTGAAGTGCAGCCTCACTGTATCTCCAGAGCTCCATTGTCTCTGATCTTTCAGAGACTGTAATCCTTGTGCTCATTCACTTCTCAGCTGTATTAGAGCCCCTTGGACTGGGAAGGAGGAGGGCAAGTCTGTGGTGGGATGCTCGGGTGCAGCTTTATGCCTCCCACTCCGCCCCATCCAGTCACTTCCTGATTCCAAATGTGCAGCGAAGGAAGGGATTCGGAGGGATGGTCACTCTGGGGAAGCAGTCTCAACCCCCGGGGGGGGGGGGCGGTCAGAATGAGATTAAAGGTGGGGATGAGGGTACACAAGGACACCTGGGTTCTGTCCCTCAAATCCCGAGATTAGCGATGCATGGTACCAAACCATCATTGACCGATGTGCTCAGGTCCGCCAGTGCCCCTAGTTCTCAAGTGCTGAATAGCTGACATGTGCATGATGTTAGGAACATAGGAACATAGGAACAGGAGGCACCAGCCCCTCGAGCCTGTTCCACCATTCTTTTCCATCATGGCTGATCTGCATCTTAATTCCATTTACCTGTCTTGGCTCCATAATCCTTAATACTCTAATACAAAATTTTATCAATCTCAGTTTTGAATTTTCAATTGACCCCCAGCCTCAACAGCTTTTTGGGGGAGAGAGTTTCATATTTCCACTACCCTTTGTGTGAAGAGGTGCTTCCTGAACGGCCTGGCTCTAATTTTATGGTTATGCCCCCCCTTTTTCTGGACTCCCCCACCAGAGGAAATAGTTTCTCTCTATCTACCCTAGCAACTCCTTTAATCATCTTAAACTCCTTGATTAGATCACCCCTCAACCTTCAAGCCTTCTCTATGCAGCCTGTCCTTATAATTTAACCCTTTCAGTCCAGGTATCCTTCTGGTGAATCTGCTCTGCATCCCATCCAAGGCGAATATATTGCTGGGTAATTGTGAAAGAACGGAGCATGTTTTGGAAGCGTAAAGTTAAGGATGCGAATCACAGGGAAGGAATAAGTAGAACGGAGCTAAAGAAAAATAAGAAATACCACCCTTACATCTACTGGTTCTCGACTGCAATGCATTGTTGCTTAGAGAGGAGGAGCTTGTGCATGGGACCTGAATCTCCGAAGGGGGTTCAGCAAAATAAGTATGCGACCCTCTGGTCTAGGGAAGTTCTTGTGCACCATTAATGATCGGCTGGACTGCGGGTTCCACAGGCCAGGGTGAGTGTTTGCAGACTTACCTTTCAACTGAGGTGGGGCATCACACTGAAAGGGGAAAATAGGAACAGAATTCAATATAACACAGGCTGATTTGTCCAAGACTCAGCTTTTTCGCAGCATCCCTGAGATATAGTGTGGGTTTCTTTGGTCCAAAGATGAGGGACTGGGAGATGCAGTGCATTCCCATTCTGGTCTTTCACCTCTCTCCACATCAATCTCAGACTAATAGATGAAACTCTCGTGCAGTACGTGCCCTGGTAGTGTTTGATGGGACAGTGTAGAGGGAGCTTTACTCTATATCCAACCCATGCTCTACCTGCCCTGGGAGTGTTTAATGGGACAGTGTAGAGGGAGCTTTACTCTGTATCTAACCCATGTTGTACCTGTCCTGGGAGTGTTTGATGGGACAGTTAGAGGGAGCTTTACTCTGTATCTAACCCGTGCTGTACCTGCCCTGGGAGTGTTTGATGGGACGTTGTAGAGGGAGCTTTACTCTGTATCTAACCCATGTTGTACCTGTAGTGTCTGCGTATCAATAACACACGGACTGCAGGTGAACAATAATAACAGGTGTTTACTGAACAGAGGGTATGCTGAAACTGAAAGTACAGAAGCCTGCTACGGCTTTATATACAGGTGTGGTCACTGCCGTTACTACAGTATAAAAGCAGTTCTCTCTTAAAGGTACATACACAACAATTCCTCCCCTTTTAGATGAACAGTACATAACATTCATTTAACAATTAAATAATAACTAATTACATTTACAATTTTCTCTGTACTATATACATCAACTGAAGTAATCATTTATAAATTCAGTCTTTGAGGAGGCTTCCTGATCCTGACTGGATAGCGCCTTTCTCGAGTATCCTGTTATTGCGGCGGAGTCGATTCTGGCTCATTGTCATTTGTTGGTTCGTCAGCTTCCAAAACCATTGATTCTGAGGTAGACGCAATCTGTACTTCAGGTTCATCACCAGGTGCGCATGCTCGTGTTATGGGTTTGACTTGTTCCTGTGACTCTAGAATCTGGTCAGCATGGCATCTCACGATGCTCTCTCCAACGTCCACTGTGTACATTAGTGGTCCCTGCTGTGTGCATATCGTTCCTGGCTGCCATTTTTCTGTTCGGTAGTCGCTGGCCAAGACTGGTTGCCCTATCTTGAAGCTCCTGGTTGGCTTCTCATTGGTGTGCTGGAATTGCTTATCCTCAACATCTCGTCTTATGTTTGGTTTGAGCAAATCCAGGCGACATCTTAACCTTCGGTTGAAGAACATTATGGCTGGAGCTTGGTTGGTGACTGCAAACAAGAAATTATCCACCTTGTGTTGTAGTGGTATGTCGTCGTTATACATTGCCTTTATTGCTTTTTTAAAGTTCTGAATAAACCTCTCAGCCAATCCATTTGTGGCTGGATGATATGGGGCAGATGTATAATGTTTTACCCCATTATTCCTCAAAAACCTCCGGAAATCCTCGAACACAAACTGTGGTCCATTGTCGGAGCAAATCTGTTCTGGCAAGCCATTCCTGGCGAAGATGGTCCGTAGGACTGCAATAGTTTTCTCCGTGGTGGAGGACATTTTGATGACCTCTGGCCATTTCGAATGTGTATCCACGGCGATTAAAAACATTGAGTCCATAAATGGACCAGCAAAATCAATGTGTACCCGTTGCCATGGAGATGAGGGCCACTCCCATGGGTGTAGCGGGGCCTGTGGTGGAGCGTTTTGGACCTTCTGGCATCCTATGCATCTCTTGGGCACATCCTCGATTTCTTTATTGATTCCCGGCCACCACACAAATGCCCTGGCTAGGCTCTTCATTTTTACCCCTCCCAGATGACCCTCATGAAGCTCATTGAGCACTCTATCTCTCAACTTGGGTGGAATTACCACTCGGGATCCACACATCAATGTCCCCCGGCACACTGACAGCTGTTCTCACCTTGGCGAGAATGCTGGCAACAGTGAGTCGCCATGTGCTGGCCATCCCTTCACCGTCAAATCATAGACCCGAGAGAGTGTCGGGTCATTTCGGGTTTCCTTCTCTATACTTGAGTTTGTAACAGGTAGACATTCGACTATGGTCGAATGGAATATCTCAACAGGGTCCACTGCAGGTGCTTCCTCCACCTTAGGCAACGGTAGGTGCAACAGCCCATTAGCATTTCCATGCTGTTTCGTACCCTTGTACTCGATGTCGTATTGATGTGCCCCTAGAAAAAGTGACCATCTTTGCAGCCGTTGCGCCGTCATCACCGGAACACCCTTCTTTGGGTTAAAAATGGAGACCAGAGGCTGATGATCATTCAGTAGGGTGAATTTCTGCCCGTGCAGATAGTGATTGAACTTCTTCACCCCCCACACCAGGCTGAGGGCCTCCCTGTCAATTTGGGCATAGTTACGCTCGGCTGAGGTTAACGAGCGTGATGCAAAGGCTATTGGCCTCTCTGAACCGTCAAGGAATTTGTGTGACAGCACTGCTCCAAAGCCGTAGGGAGACGCATCACATGCCAACCGAATCGGTAGTGTTGGATTTGTAGTGGGCCAATACTTCTTTTGAAGTGATTAGGCATTTACATTTCTGAAAGGCACGCTTACACTCATCACTCCATTTCCATGTTACTCCAGTTTGCAGCGGGGCGTTCAGTGGGTGCAGAATTGTAGATAAATTCGGCAAGAACTTGTGGTAGTAGTTCACCAACCCGAGGAACGACCTCAGTTGCGACACATTTTCCGGTGCTGGAGCCTTGACTACTGCCTCAATCTTGTCTGGGGACTTATGTAACCCCTCCTCATCAATCATGTGGCCACAATACGAGATTTGTCTCCTGAAAAACTCACATTTGGGGCGGTTGGCTCGTAGCCCATATTCTTGTAATCTAGTGAGCACCTGCTCCAGGTTGGCAAGGTGTTCACTGTCATTTTCGCCCGTAACCAGGATGTCATCCAAATAACACTGGGTCCCCGGGATCCCTTGCAGGACTTGTTCCATCGCTCTCTGCCAAATAGCCGGGGCT
Source organism: Somniosus microcephalus (assembly GCF_052327205.1). Taxonomy (NCBI): domain Eukaryota; kingdom Metazoa; phylum Chordata; class Chondrichthyes; order Squaliformes; family Somniosidae; genus Somniosus; species Somniosus microcephalus. Next base: position 320,011,601 of record NC_140987.1, read on the forward strand.
GATGCTACCCCGAATACCAGTCGGTTGTACTGGTAAAGACCTTTGTGAGTGTTTATCGTGAAGTATTTTCTAGATGCTTCTTCCACCTCCATTTGTAGATACGCTTGGGCCAGATCAATCTTCGTAAAGCGTTTCCTTCCAGATAGTGAGGCGAAAATATCTTCTATCCGTGGAAGTGGATATTGTACTGTGTGCAGGACTGGGTTCACAGTTACCTTAAAGTCCCCACAGATGTGAACCTTCTTCGGCTCCCCAGGTGTGCTGCTCAATGATTTCTTCATTACAGGAATGATGGGTGTGGCCCACTCACTCCAGTCCACCTTGGACAGCACACCCGAACGCTCCAGACTCTCCAGCTCTGCTTCAACGGCTGGGTGGATCGCGTACGGTACCGGTCTGGCCTTAAAATTTTTGGGTTTGTGTTATCTTCAATTTTTATCATTGCCGTTACTCCTTTTAGAGTCCCAAGTCCTTGTTGGAATACCTCTTTCGCGTCAGTTAGAATTTTTGACAGTTGTCCAGGTGTGACGTCATCATCCTTTTTGTCAGCCACAGTTAGCGCCTGAATGGAATGCCAATCCAATTGTATTTTTCGGATCCATTCACGTCCCAATAATGGTGGTCCTCCATCTTGTAGTATTTATATACAGTTTCTGTGTTTCCTTGCCGTTGTATTTAACGGGCACCCTTATTTTTCCTCTGGGGTAGACTTTTTGCCCCGTGTATGTCTTCAATACAATAGACGTATCCTTCAAGGGTATGTGTGAGAACAACCGCACATAGTCTCATCGATTCATGACAGTTAGGGCTGATCCTGTGTCCAATTCTATCTTTACTTGGGACCCTGCTATCATGAGGGTGACCCAAATGGTTTGGTGATCCTCCTTTGCGATCACGTTGTGTAACTTTAGACAACTTAGTCTGCTCCCGGAGTCATTATCACTCTCCTGATCTTCTGAACTACTGTCTGTCATTTTTTTTACTTTCTTGTACTTTTCCTTAGTAGTTCTTTTAGTGTTGGTTTTCTTTCCTGACCTGCAGACTCTTGCTATGTGTCCCACTTTCCCACATTGCCTGCATACTTTGTCCTTTACCAGCAGTCCTTCTGATCATGGGTTGTTCTGCCGCAGCGATAGCACTTTTCTGCTTCATATGCCATTTCGTTAGTGCTATATTCTTGTGGTTTCTGTTGTATTTTCGCAGCTCCCCGTGCTGCTGCTTCGTAGGATACTGCCACGCTGAAAGCCTGTTCTAGCGTCAGGTCCTTTTCCGAAAGTAGTCGTTTCTGGGTTCCCTCACTCTGGAGCCCGCAGACAAACTTATCCCTTAAGGTATCTGCCAGTCCTGCTCCGAACTGGCAGTGCTTTGATAACTTGCGTAGTTCCGTAAGATAGTCAGCATTGCTCTCATCTTTGTGCTGGTTTCTTTTATGGAACTGGAATCTTTCTGCTATCAGCAGCGGTGTAGGGTTTAGATGTTCCTGTAAGATATTGACAATCTCTTCAAAGCTTTTCTCCATTGGTTTAGCTGGGGTAATTAAATTCCGCAATAGGCCGTACGTTCTCGCGCCCATCAAATTTAATAATACCGACGCCTTCTTTCCATCGGCCACCTCATTTGCCTTGCAGTACACTTCAATTCTTTCCACATACATGGTCTAGTCTTCTATTTCGTTGTCGAAAGCAGTGATACTACCACTCTTCGGCATCTTGGGTGGTTTAAAATGGCACCTCCCGCGCTTTTCCTTCTTCCCCAATGGATTAAAATGGCGCCTCCCGCGCTTTTCCTTCTTCCCCAATGGAATAAAATGGCGCCTCCTGCGCTTTTCCTTCTTCCCCTTGCTGCCAACGCTGCTCCTAGCGTTCTAAAAAGTAATGGCGGCGCCCCGCGGCTTCGGCGCATCTCTCTTTTCCTTCTCCTCATTTTATTTTCTCTAACGCTGCCCGGCTCTTGAGCACCGACCGCGCCCTGTCTGCTCCACCCTCTTTCTCTCTTTTCCTTCCCGACGACGCTGCACGGCCCCTTTGCAGAGCCGCTCGATCGCGCTCAAGCCCGCCGCAGTTCGGAAGGGTCAGCGCACTACCTGCTAACAGCACGATTTGCTGGAACACTTTAACTGTGGAGCCAAGCCCAGCTCTCCACAGCCTCCCCTGCGATTCTCTGAACTCCGATGGATCACTGGGCGGTTACCCGCGGTCGACGCCCGTTGCTCTGACTTTGACCTCCAAGAAGCTTCTTTTCAGGGATGGATCCCCGTGAGGTGATGCAGTACTGCAGGTGAGTTCGAACCTGCTCGTCGCCAGTGTAGTGTCCGCGTATCAATAACACACGGACTGCAGGAGAACAATAATAACAGGTGTTTACTGAACAGAGGGTATGCTGGAACTGAAAGTACAGAAGCCTGCTACGGCTTTATATACAGGTGTGGTCACTGCCAGTACTACAGTATTAAAGCAGTTCTCTCTTAAAGGTACATACACAACAATACCTGCCCTGGGAGTGTTTGATGGGACAGTGTAGAGGGAGCTTTACTCTGTATCTAACCCATGTTGTACCTGTCCTGGGAGTGTTTAATGGTAACACAGTGGGCTTGAAAGAAAAAACTGAGTGCCAGTCTTCCTCTTCACAACCCCCCCCGCCTCCCCTCGGACACATGTAGAGGGAGGAAAGCGCACACATTTCCATGTCCCAATCCTTCCCCGGCACTGACCCCGTCCTCTCAGTGTTTTGTGTTGGAGATGTTGGCAAGCAACAGCCAGAAGGCCGCAAGGCCTGAACATCATGTTGGGGCGGGGGGGGGCGGGGGAGATAAACATTCCTGCTGCCACCCTGGACCCTCAGCTTGTTTCTATGGAAGTGTCTGGTGCCACCTCACTACCTGCCATCTGGGGGACTCCTCAATTAGTGCCATCAGGGTAGTCAGGCGGAAGGGCTGGGAATTCCCTGACTGCAGATCCAGGCCCACTGAACAAGGCCCTGCCAATCTTGGCCATACACTCTGGGAAATGAGACCCTGCGGAAGGGGTTTCCATTCCCTCTCCTCCTCTGCTGCACCAGGAATCCGAGCATCTCCGACACTAACAACTATCAGCTGGATGAGCACCGAAAAATGTACTCTATAGAAATGTGCCAACGTTGATCCTTAGTGATAGACAGCTGCAACTGATTCTGCCCTTCAGGCTGCATGACATGGACAGCAGGATGAAGGATCTTGCATAGTGTAAATAGTGTGTATTCTCCCAATCCCAGTGATTACCAGACCCAACAGAGAGGCCATGTGAGCAACCTTCACCCCTCTCTGCTGTTTCTGACTGACCCTTCGACAGGTTTGCTATGTGTTTGACTCACTTCCTCTGGGTGATCGTACCTCTTTTTTGCTGTTAACCTCTCATGCTTTGAAAATCCAAACTTGGTGTCACCTAAACCATTTCTTCCACATGAACCTCTGATGTACGCATTCCTCCTCGGTGGTGTCCTCCAATGTGGGCCTTGGCCCTTCACCTAGATTCTGCATCTTAACATGTTACATAGGAACAGGAGGAGGCCATTCAGCCCATCAAGCCTGTTACACAGGAACTGGACGAGGCCATCAGCCCCTCGAACCTGTTACACAGGGACAGGAGGAGGCCATTCAGCCCCTCGAGCCTGTTACACAAGGACAGGAATAGACCATTCAGCCCCTCATGCCTGCTCCGGTATTCAATTAGATCATGGCTGATCTGTACCTTAACTCCATTTATCCGGGTTTGCTCCATATCTCTTGATGCCCTTACAAACCTCAGAAAAATCAATACCTCTTGTTACTGCACTACACAACCATTGTTAGCTGACATCCCTCACAGATACTACCAGCAACAAGAGCCCTGTACATCTCAGCCTCTCTGTGTCAAACAGCACTCGACTGTGTCAATGACAGAATGTACTTGACTCGAAATTATCTGCTTTTCTTCCCCGGTGAATTATATCTCCCTCGTTCTGCTGATCTCCTCTGAAAGAGGTAGTCACTTGTGGGCTGCCCTGGGATGTCTTCACATGATGGGAGTCAGATTTATGGATAGCAGCTTACAGACTAACGTAGCCTGGTAATTGAAGCTGTGAGTCATACAAGGGGGTGTTAATCTTGACTTCACAGACTGTGAGTGGCATCTGGACTTTCCTTACTCTAGCAAAGCCCAACTAGTTTGATAAAGTGACTTGTATTTAAGAGGTGGAGTCCAGCTCCTACTCCACTCTCAGGGGCGATGTCTCCCTTGTGGGGGGCCCTGTGCAAAGGTTTGGATTGGGGCCCCTATGTTTTACCAGACGATGATACTGAATGCGACTGATTTAATCTGGGGTCAGTGCCGAACATGTATGACCGTTTGATCTCGGCAATATAAAACTAGTCGGTGATATGTGGAGGCTCAGCAGTTACCGTTACCTCTCACTGGATCCCTGGGGGTTCCATGCCATCGCAGGGGATTCATGGTCCTATCGCCCATACCTGACCGTATTACTCCATTATTGTTCTAAGAAAGTTCGAAGAAATTGGTGTTTAGCGCTTTTTACACCGTTGATGCACAGTTTATGCACCATTGATGCACACTTGATGCACAGTTGATGCACACTTGATGCACAGTTGATGAACCGTTGATGCACCGTTGATGCACAGATAATGCGCCTTTGATGCGCCGTTGATGCACCATTGATGCTCCGTTGATGCGCCGTTGATGTGCCTTTGATGCAACGTTGATGCACAGTTGATGCACCGTTGATGCGCCTTTGATGCAATGTTGATGCACAGTGGATGCTCCATTGATGCACAGTTGATGCACAGTTGATGCACCGTTGATGCAATGTTGATGCACAGTTGATGTGCCTTTGATGCAACGTTGATGCACAGTTGATGCACACTTGATGCAATGTTGATGCACCATTGATGCAGAGTTGTTGCGCCTTTGATGCAATGTTCATGCACAATTGATGCACACTTGATGCAATGTTGATGCACAGTTGAAGCAACATTGATGCAACGTTGATGCACACTTGATGCACCATTTTTGCACCGTTGATGTACCGTTGATGCAATGTTGATGCACACTTGATGCAATGGTGATGCACAGTTGATGCACACTTAATGCAATGTTGATGCAACATTGATGCACTGTTGATGCACACTTGATGCAATTTTGATGCAGTGTTGATGCACAGTTGAGGTACAGTTGATGTACACTTGAAGCACAGTTGATGCAGCATTCACAGAATCACAGAATCACAGAAACCCCACAGTGCAGATAGAGGCCATTTCGGCCCATCGAGCCTGCACCGACACATATCCCACCCGATCCCCGTAACCCCTACACATATCCCACCTTATCCCCACGTATTTAATCCCCCTAACACTAAGGGTCAATTTATCATAGCCAATCAACCTAACCTGCACATCTTTGGACTGTGGGAGGAAACCGGAGCACCCGGAGGAAACCCACGCAAACACGGGGAGAATGTGCAAACTCCACACAGACAGTCACCCGAGGCCGGATTCGAACCCGGGTCCCTGGCGCTATGAGGCAACAGTGATAACCACTATGCCACCGTGCTGCACTGTTGATGCACAGTTGATGCAATGTTGATGCACAGTTGATGCAATGTTGATGCAACATTGAAGCACAGTTGATGCACACTTAATGCACCATTAATGCAACGTTGAGGCAATGTTGATGCAGTGTTGATGCAATGTTGAAGCACACTTGATGCACACTTGATGCATTGTTGATGCACCATTGATGCAATGGTGATGCAATGTTGAGGCACCATTGGTGCACATTTGATGCACATTTGATGCAATGTTGATGCACACTCAATGCACACTTGATGCACACTTGATGCACCATTAATGCAATGTTGATGCAATGTTGATGCCACGTTGAAGCACAGTTGATGCACACTTAATGTAAGTTGATGCACACTTGATGCAACGTTGATGCAACGATGAAGCAATGTTGATGCAGTGTTGATGCAATGTTGAAGCACACTTGATGCACACTTGATGTATTGTTGATGCAACGTTGATGCACACTTGATGCACCATTGATGCAATGGTTATGCAATGTTGAGGCGCCATTGGTGCACACGTGATGCACACTTGATGCAATGTTGATGCACACTCGATGCACACTTGATGCACACTTGATGCTCCATTGATACAACGTTGATTCAACTTTGATGCACAGTTGATGCACAGTTGATGCACCTCTGATGCACAGTTGATGCACCATTGTTGCACCTTTGATGCACGGTTGATGCGCCTTTGATGCAACGTTGATGCACAGTTGATGCACCGTCGATGCACAGTTGTTGCGCCTTTGATGCAATGTTGATGCACAGTTGATGCACACTTGATGCAGAGTTGATGCACAGTTGCTGCACCGTTGATGCAAAGTTGATGCACAGTTGATGTGCCGTTGATGCACCATTGATGCACAGCTGATGCACACTTGAAGCACAGTAGATGCACCATTGATGCACACTTAATGCAATGTTGAGCATTGTTGATGCACCGTTGATGCACAGTTGATCCAATGTTGATGCACATTTGATGCGCTGTTGATGCACTGTTGATGTACAGTTGATGCGCACTTGATGCAATGTTGATGCAACATTGATGCACAGTTGATGCACACTTGTTGCAATGATGATGCACCATTGATGCACACTTGATGCAATGTTGATGCACAGTTGATGCAATATTGATGCACAGTTGATGCACACTTGATGCAATGTTGATACAATGTTGAAGCACACTTGATGCACACTTGATGCACCATTGATGCAACGTTGATGCAATGTTGATCCACAGTTGATGCACACTTGATGCAATGTTGATGCACCGTTGATGCACATTTGGTGCAATGTTGATGCACAGTTGATGTGCCTTTGATGCAAGGTTGATGCCCAGTTGATGCACGTTGATGCACTGTTGATGCACAGTTGTTGCGCCTTTGATGCAATGTTGATGCACAGTGGATGCACAGTTGATGCAACATTGATGCACCATTGATGCACACTTGATGCACAGTTGATGCACCATTGTTGCACAGTTGAGGCACATTTGATGCAATGTTGATGCAACGTTGATGCACAGTTGATGCACACTTAATGCACACTTGAAGCACAGTAGATGCACCATTGATGCACACTTGATGCAATGTTGATGCACAGTTGATGAACCGTTGATGCAACGTTGATGCATTGTTGATGCACAGTTGATGCAATGTTGATGCACAGTTGATGCACAGTTGATGTGCTGTTGATGTGCCGTTGATGCAATGTTGATGTACAGTTTATGCACACTTGATGCACACTTGATGCAATGTTGATGCAACATTGATGCACAGTTGATGCACACTTGTTGCAATGTTGATGCACCATTGATGCACACTTGTTGCAATGTTGATGCACAGTTGATGCACAGTTGATGCAATATTGATGCACAGTTGATGCACACTTGAATCAATGTTGATGCAACGTTGAAGCACACTTGATGCACACTTGATGCACCATTGATGCAACGTTGATGCAATGTTGATGCACAGTTGATGCACAGTTCATGCACACTTGATGCAATGTTGATGCAACATTGATGCAGCATTGATGCACATTTGGTGCAATGTTGATGCACAGTTGATGTGCCTTTGATGCAACGTTGATGCACAGTTGATGCCCAGTTGATGCACCATTGATGCACTGTTGAGGCACAGTTGTTGCGCCTTTGATGCAATGTTGATGCGCAGTTGATGCACCATTGATGCATCATTGATGCACATTTGATGCTCCATTGATGCACAGTTGATGCACAGTTGATGCACCATTGATGCACAGTTGCTGCACCGTTGATGCAACGTTGATGCACAGTTGATGCGCCGTTGATGCACCATTGATGCACAGCTGATGCACATTTGAAGCACAGTAGATGCACCATTGATACACACTTGATGCAATGTTGATGCACAGTTGATGAACCGTTGATGCAACATTGATGCACTGTTGATGCACCGTTGATGCACAGTTGATGCAATGTTCATGCACAGTTGATGCACAGTTGATGCACTGTCGATGCACAGTTGATGCGCCGTTGATGTAACATTGATGCACAGTTGATGCACACTTGATGCAATGTTGATGCAACATTGATGCACAGTTGATCCATACTTATTGCAATGTTAATGCACCATTGATGTACACTTGATGCAATGTTGATGCAACATTGATGCAACGTTGATGCAATGTTGATGCACAGTTGATGCACACTTGATGCAATGTTGATGCAACAATGACACACACTTGATGCACACTTGTTGCAATGTTGATGCACCGTTGATGCACAAGGTGCAATGTTGGTGCACAGTTGATGCACTGTTGATGTACATTTGAAGCACAGTTGATGCACAGTTGATGTACAGTTGGTGCGATGTTGATGCACAGTTGATGCACCTTTGATGCAACGTTGATGCACAATTGATGTGCTTTTGATGCAATATTGATGCACATTTTAAGCACAGTTGATGCACCGTTGATGCAACATTGATGCACAGTTGATGCACAGTTGATGCAGCATTGATGCACCGTTGATGCACAGTAGATGCACCATTGATGCAACGTTGATGCACAGTTGATGCTCCATTGATGCACAGTTGGTGCACCGTTGATGCACAGTTGATGCACACTTGAAGCACAGTTGATGTACCATTGATGCAACATTGATGCACAGTTGATGCACCATTGATGCACAGTTGATGCAATGTTGATGTACAGTTGATGCACAGTTGATGCGCCGTTGATGCACACTTGATGCACAGTTGATGCGCCGTTGATGCGCACCTGATGCACAGTTGATGCACAGTTGATGCAGCATTGATGCACCGTTGCTGCACAGTAGATGCACCATTGATGCAACGTTGATGCACAGTTGATGCTCCATTGATGCACAGTTAGTGCACCATTGATGCACAGTTGATGAACACTTGAAGCACAGTTGATGTACCATTGATGCAACATTGAAGCACAGTTGATGCACCATTGATGCACAGTTGATGCAATGTTGATGTACAGTTGATGCACAGTTGATGCGCCGTTGATGCACACTTGATGCACAGTTGATGCGCCGTTGATGCGCACTTGATGCACAGTTGATGCACAGTTGATGTACCGTTGATGCACCATTGATGCAAAGTTGATGCACACTTGATGCAATGTTGATACACACTCGATGCACTCTTGATGCACCATTGATGCAACGTTGATGCAATGTTGATGCCACGTTGAAGTACAGTTGATGCACACTTAATGTAAGTTGATGCACACTTGATGCAACATTGATGCACAGTTGATGCATCATTGATGCACAGTTGATGCACCGTTGATGCATAGTTGATGCACACTTGAAGCACAGTTGATGTACCATTGATGCAACATTGATGCACAGTTGATGCACCATTGATGCACAGTTGATGCAATGTTGATGTACAGTTGATGCACAGTTGATGGACCATTGAAGCACAGTTGATGCGCCGTTGATGCACACTTGATGCACAGTTGATGCGCCATTGATGCACACTTGATCCACAGTTGATGCACAGTTGATGTACCATTGATGCCAAGTTGATGCACACTTGATGCAATGTTGATGCACCGTTGCTGCACAGTTGATGCACACTTGATGCAATGTTGATGCACAGATGATGCACACTTGATGCAATGTTGATGCACAGTTGAGGCACACTTGATGCAATGTTGATGCAACATTGAAGCACAGTTGATGCACACTTGTTGCAATGATGATGCACCATTGATGCACACTTGATGCAATGTTGATGCACAGTTGATGCACAGTTGATGCAGTATTGATGTAATGTTGATGCAACATTGATGCACAGTTGATGCACACTTGTTGCAATGATGATGCACCATTGATGCACACTTGATGCAATGTTGATGCACAGTTGATGCAATATTGATGCACAGTTGATGCACACTTGATGCAATGTTGATGCAACATTGAAGCACAGTTCATGCACACTTAATGCACCATTGATGCAACGTTGAGGCAATGTTGATGCAGTGTTGATGCAATGTTGAAGCACACTTGATGCATACTTGATGCATTGTTGATGCAACATTGATGCACACTTGATGCACCATTGATGCAATGGTGATGCAATGTTGAGGCGCCATTGGTGCACATTCGATGCACACTTGATGCAATGTTGATGCACACTCGATGCACACTTGATGCACCATTGATGCAATGTTGATGCAATGTTGATGCCACGTTGAAGCACAGTTGATGCACACTTAATGTAAGTTGATGCACACTTGATGCAACGTTGATGCACACTTGATGCACCATTGATGCAAGGTTGAGGCAGTGTTGATGCAGTGTTGATGCAATGTTGAAGCACACTTGATGCACACTTGATGCATTGTTGATGCAACGTTGATGCACACTTGATGCACCATTGATGCAATGGTTATGCAATGTTGAGGCACCATTGGTGCACACTTGATACACACTTGATGCAATGTTGATGCACACTCGATGCACACTTGATGCACACTTGATGCTCCATTGATGCAACGTTGATTCAAATTTGATGCACAGTTGATGCACCTCTGATGCACAGTTGATGCACCATTGATGCACCTTTGATGCACAGTTGATGCGCCTTTGATGCAACGTTGATGCACAGTTGATGCACCGTCGATGCACAGTTGTTGCGCCTTTGATGCAATGTTGATGCACAGTTGATGCACACTTGATGCAGAGTTGATGCACAGTTGCTGCACCGTTGATGCAAAGTTGATGCACAGTTGATGTGCCGTTGATACACCGTTGATGCACCATTGATGCACAGCTGTTGCACACTTGAAGCACAGTAGATGAACCATTGATGCACACTTAATGCAATGTTGAGCATTGTTGATGCACCGTTGATGCACAGTTGATCCAATGTTGATGCACAGTTGATGCGCTGTTGATGCACTGTTGATGTACAGTTGATGCGCACTTGATGCACACTTGATGTAATGTTGATGCAACATTGATGCACAGTTGATGCACACTTTTTGCAATGATGATGCACCATTGATGCACACTTGATGCAATGTTGATGCACAGTTGATGCACAGTTGATGCAATATTGATGCACAGTTGATGCACACTTGATGCAATGTTGATGCAACATTGAAGCACAGTTGATGCACACTTAATGCACCATTGATGCAACGTTGAGGCAATGTTGATGCAGTGTTGATGCAATGTTGAAGCACACTTGATGCACACCTGATGCATTGTTGATGCAACGTTGATGCACAATTGATGCACCATTGATGCAATGGTGATGGAATGTTGAGGCACCATTGGTGCACACTTGATGCACACTTGATGCAATGTTGATGCACATTCAATGCACACTTGATGCACACTTGATGCTCCATTGATGCAACATTGATTCAACTTTGATGCACAGTTGATGCACAGTTGATGAACCATTGATGCACCTTTGATGCACAGTTGATGCACCGTTGATGCACTTTTGATGCACAGTTGATGTGCCTTTGATGCAACATTGATGCACAGTTGCTGCACCGTTGATGCACCGTCGATGCACAGTTGCTGCGCCTTTGATGCAATGTTGATGCACAGTTGATGCACACTTGATACAGAGTTGATGCACCATTGATGCACAGTTGCTGCACCGTTGGTGCAAAGTTGATGCACAGTTGATGCGCCATTGATGCACCGTTGATGCACCATTGATGCACAGCTGATGCACACTTGAAGCACAGTAGATGCACCATTGATGCACACTTAATGCAATGTTGAGCATTGTTGATGCACCGTTGATGCACAGTTGATCCAATGTTGATGCACAGTTGATGCGCTGTTGATGCACTGTTGATGTACAGTTGATGCGCACTTGATGCACACTTGATGCAATGTTGATGCAACATTGATGCACAGTTGATGCACACTTGTTGCAATGATGATGCACCATTGATGCACACTTGATGCAATGTTGATGCACAGTTGATGCACAGTTGATGCAGTATTGATGCACAGTTGATGCACACTTGATGCAATGTTGATGCAACATTGAAGCACAGTTGATGCACACTTAATGCACCATTGATGCAACGTTGAGGCAATGTTGATGCAGTGTTGATGCAATGTTGAAGCACACTTGATGCACACTTGATGCATTGTTGATGCAACATTGATGCACACTTGATGCACCATTGATGCAAAGGTGATGCAATGTTGAGGTGCCATTGGTGCACATTCGATGCACACCTGATGCAATGTTGATGCACACTCGATGCACACTTGATGCACCATTGATGCAACGTTGATGCAATGTTGATGCACAGTTGATGCACACTTGATGCAATGTTGATGCACCATTGAGGCACATTTGGTGCAATGTTGATGCACAGTTGATGTGCCTTTGATGCAAGGTTGATGCCCAGTTGATGCACGTTGATGCACTGTTGATGCACAGTTGTTGCGCCTTTGATGCAATGTTGATGCACAGTGGATGCACAGTTGATGCAACATTGATGCGCCATTGATGCACACTTGATGCACAGTTGATGCACCATTGTTGCACAGTTGATGCACACTTGATGCAATGTTGATGCAACCTTGATGCAATGTTGATGCAACTTTGATGCACAGTTGATGCACACTTGTTGAAAAGTTGATGCACAGTTGATGCACACTTTATGCAATGTTGATGCACAGTTGATGCACACTTGATGCAATGTTGATGCAACGTTGATGCACACTTAATGCAATGTTGATGCACCATTGATGCAACCATTGATGCACAGTTGATCCAATGTTGTTGCACAGTTGATGCGCTGTTGATGCACTGTTGATGTACAGTTGATGCGCACTTGATGCACATTTGATGCAATGTTGATGAAACATTGATGCACAGTTGATACACACTTGTTGCAATGATGATGCACCATTGAAGCACACTTGATGCAATGTTGATGCACAGTTGATGCACAGTTGATGCAATATTGATGCACAGTTGATGCACACTTAATGCAATGTTGATACAACGTTGAAGCACACTTGATGCACACTTGATGTACCATTGATGCAACGTTGATGCAATGTTGATGCACAGTTGATGCACATTTGATGCAACGTTGATGCACCGTTGATGCACAGTTGCTGCAATGTTGATGCATAGTTGATGTGCCTTTGATGCAAAGTTGATGCCCAGTTGATGCACGGTGATGCACTGTTGATGCACAGTTGTTGCGCCTTTGATGCAATGTTGATGCACAGTGGATGCACAGTTGATGCACCGTTGATGCAACGTTGATGCACATTTGATGCTCCGTTGATGCACACTTGATGCACAGTTGATGCACAATTGATGCACCATTGATGCACCAATGATGCACAGCTGATGCACACTTAATGCACACTTGAAGCACAGTAGATGCACCATTGATGCACACTTGATGCAATGTTGATGCACAGTTGATGAACCGTTGATGCAACGTTGATGCATTGTTGATGCATCATTGATGCACAGTTGATGCAATGTTGATGCACAGTTGATGCACAGTTGATGCATCGTTGATGTACAGTTTATGCACACTTGATGCACACTTGATGCAATGCTGATGCAACATTGATGCACAGTTGATGCACACTTGTTGCAATGTTGATGCACCATTGATGCACACTTGTTGCAATGTTGATGCACAGTTGATGCACAGTTGATGCAATATTGATGCACAGTTGATGCACACTTGAATCAATGTTGATGCAACATTGAAGCACACTTGATGCACACTTAATGCACCATTGATGCACCATTGATGCAACGTTGATGCAATGTTGATGCACAGTTGATGCACAGTTCATGCACACTTGATGCAATGTTGATGCAACGTTGATGCAGCATTGATGCACATTTGGTGCAATGTTGATGCACAGTTGATGTGCCTTTGATGCAACGGTGATGCACAGTTGATGCACCATTGATGCACTGTTGATGTACAGTTGTTGCGCCTTTGATGCAATGTTGATGCGCAGTTGATGCACAGTTGGTGCACAGTTGATGCACAGTTGCTGCACCGTTGATGCAACGTTGATGCACAGTTGATGCGCCGTTGATGCACCATTGATGCACAGCTGATGCACATTTGAAGCACAGTAGATGCACCATTGATACACACTTGATGCAATGTTGATGCACAGTTGATGAACCGTTGATGCAACGTTGATGCACTGTTGATGCACCGTTGATGCACAGTTGATGCAATGTTTATGCACAGTTGGTGCATAGTTGATGCACTGTTGATGCGCCGTTGATGTAACATTAATGCACAGTTGATGCACACTTGATGCAATGTTGATGCAACATTGATGCACAGTTGATCCACATTTATTGCAATGTTAATGCACCATTGATGTACACTTGATGCAATGTTGATGCACAGTTGATGCAACATTGATGCACCGTTGATGCACACTTGAATCAATGTTGATGCAACGTTGAAGCACACTTGATGCACACTTGATGCACCATTGATGCAACGTTGATGCAATGTTGATGCACAGTTGATGCACAGTTCATGCACACATGATACAATGTTGATGCAACGTTGATGCACCATTGATGCACATTTGGTGCAATGTTGATGCACAGTTGATGTGCCTTTGATGCAACGTTGATGCACAGTTGTTGCGCCTTTGATGCAATGTTGATGCGCAGTTGATGCACAGTTGATGCACCATTGATGCATCATTGATGCACATTTGATGCTCCGTTGATGCACACTTGATGCACAGTTGATGCACTATTGATGCACAGTTGCTGCACCGTTGATGCAATGTTGATGCACTGTTGATGCGCCGTTGATGCACCATTGGTGCACAGCTGATGCACATTTGAAGCACAGTAGATGCACCATTGATACACACTTGATGCAATGTTGATGCACAGTTGATGAACCGTTGATGCAATATTGATGCACTGTTGATGCACCATTGAAGCACAGTTGATGCAATGTTCATGCACAGTTGATGCACAATTGATACACTGTTGATGCACAGTTGATGTGCCGTTGATGTAATATTGATGCACAGTTGATGCACACTTGATGCAATGTTGATGCAACATTGATGCACAGTTGATCCACACTTATTGCAATGTTAATGCACCATTGGTGTACACTTGATGCAATGTTGATGCACAGTTGATGCAATATTGAAGCACAGTTTATGCACACTTGATGTAATGTTGGTGCAACGTTGATGCACACTTGATGCACACTTGATGCACCATTGATGCAACGTTGATGCAATGTTGATGCACAGTTGATGCACACTTGATGCAATGTTGATGCAACAATGACACACACCTGATGCACACTTGTTGCAATGTTGATGCACCGTTGATGCACACAATGCAATGTTGGTGCACAGTTGATGCACCGTTGATTTTCATTTGAAGCATAGTTGATGCACAGTTGATGTACAGTTGGTGCGATGTTGATGCACAGTTGATGCACCTTTGATGCAACGTTGATGCACAATTGATGTGCTTTTGATGCAATGTTGATGCACAGTTTAAGCACAGTTGATTCACCATTCATGCAACATTGATGCACAGTTGATGCACAGCTGATGCAGCATTGATGCACCGTTGATGCACAGTAGATGCACCATTGATGCAACGTTGATGCACACAATGCAATGTTGGTGCACAGTTGATGCACCGTTGATTTTCATTTGAAGCATAGTTGATGCACAGTTGATGCACCTTTGATGCAACGTTGATGCACAATTGATGTGCTTTTGATGCAATGTTGATGCACAGTTTAAGCACAGTTGATTCACCATTCATGCAACATTGATGCACAGTTGATGCACAGCTGATGCAGCATTGATGCACCGTTGATGCACAGTAGATGCACCATTGATGCACCGTTGATGCACACAATGCAATGTTGGTGCACAGTTGATGCACCGTTGATTTTCATTTGAAGCATAGTTGATGCACAGTTGATGTACAGTTGGTGCGATGTTGATGCACAGTTGATGCACCTTTGATGCAACGTTGATGCACAATTGATGTGCTTTTGATGCAATGTTGATGCACAGTTTAAGCACAGTTGATTCACCATTCATGCAACATTGATGCACAGTTGATGCACAGCTGATGCAGCATTGATGCACCGTTGATGCACAGTAGATGCACCATTGATGCAACGTTGATGCACAGTTGATGCTCCATTGATGCACAGTTGGTGCACCGTTGATGCACAGTTGATGCACACTTGAAGCACAGTTGATGTACCATTGATGCAACATTGCTGCACAGTTGATGCACCATTGATGCACAGTTGATGCAATGTTGATGCACAGTTGATGCACACTTGAAGCACAGTTGATGTACCATTGATGCAACATTGATGCACAGTTGATGCACCGTTGATGCACAGTTGATGCAATGTTGATGTACAGTTGATGCACAGTTGATGCGCCGTTGATGCACACTTGATGCACGATTGATGCACAGTTGATGCGCCGTTGATGCGCACTTGATGCACAGTTGATGCACAGTTGATGCAGCATTGATGCACCGTTGATGCACAGTAGATGCACCATTGGTGCAACGTTGATGCACAGTTGATGCTCCATTGATGCACATTTGATGCTCCTTTGATGCACAGTTGATGCACACTTGAAGCACAGTTAATGTACCATTGATGCAACATTGATGCACAGTTGATGCACCATTGATGCACAGTTGATGCAATGTTGATGTACAGTTGATGCACAGTTGATGCACAGTTGATGCGCCGTTGATGCACACTTGATGCACAATTGATGCACAGTTGATGCGCCGTTGATGCGCACTTGATGCACAGTTGATGCACAGTTGATGTACCGTTGATGCACCATTGATGCAAAGTTGATGCACACTTGATGCAATGTTGATGCACACTCGATGCACACTTGATGCACCATTGATGCAACGTTGATGCAATGTTGATGCCACGTTGAAGTACAGTTGATGCACACTTAATATAAGTTGATGCACACTTGATGCAACATTGATGCACAGTTGATGCATCATTGATGCACAGTTGATGCACCGTTGATGCACAGTTGATGCACACTTGAAGCACAGTTGATGTACCATTGATGCAACATTGATGCACAATTGATGCACCATTGATGCACAGTTGATGCAATGTTGATGTACAGTTGATGCACAGTTGATGCACCATTGAAGCACAGTTGATGTGCCGTTGATGCACACTTGATGCACACTTGATGCACAGTTGATGCGCCATTGATGCACACTTCATCCACAGTTGATGCACAGTTGATGTACCATTGATGCACCATTGATGCAAAGTTGATGCACA
Source organism: Somniosus microcephalus (assembly GCF_052327205.1). Lineage (NCBI taxonomy): Eukaryota > Metazoa > Chordata > Chondrichthyes > Squaliformes > Somniosidae > Somniosus > Somniosus microcephalus. The sequence goes on from NC_140987.1 coordinate 320,029,049, forward strand.
CTTGATGCAATGTTGATGCACCGTTGCTGCACTGTTGATGCACACTTGATGCAATGTTGATGCACAGATGATGCACACTTGATGCACCATTGATGCAACGTTGATGCAATGTTGATGCAATGTTGATGCAACAGTGAGGCACCATTGGTGCACACTTGATGCACACTTGATGCCATGTTAATGCACACTCGATGCACACTTGATGCACCATTGATGCAACGTTGATGCAATGTTGATGCCACATTGAAGTACAGTTGATGCACACTTAATGTAAGTTGATGCACACTTGATGTAACATTGATGCACAGTTGATGCATCATTGATGCACAGTTGATGCAATGCTGATGTACAGTTAATGCACCGTTGATGCACCGTTGATGCGCCGTTGATGCACACTTGATGCACAGTTGATGCACCATTGCTGCACAGTTGATGCACACTTGATGCAATGTTGATGCAACCTTGATGCAATGTTGATGCAACGTTGATGCACAGTTGATGCACACTTGTTGCAAAGTTGATGCGCAGTTGATGCACAGTTGATGCACACTTGATGCAATGTTGATGCACAATTGATGCACAGTTGATGCACACTTGATGCAATGTTGATGCACCGTTGATGCACACTTGCTGCAATGTTGGGCTGATAAGTGGCAGGTAACATTCGCGCCACAGAAGTGCCAGGCAATGACTGTCTCCAACAAGCGAGAGACTAACCACCGCCCCTTGACATTCAACAGTATCACCATCACCGAATCCACCACCATCAACATCCTGGGGGTTCAGCATTGACCAGAAACTTAACTGGACCAGCCACATAAATACTGTGGCAACAAGAGCAGGTCAGAGGCTGGGTATTCTGTGGCGAGTGTCTCACCTTCTGACTCCCCAAAGCCTTTCCACCATCTACAAGGCACAAGTAAGGAGTGTGATGGAATACTCTACACTTGCCTGGATGAGTGCAGCTCCAACAATACTGTAGAAGCTTGACACCATCCAGGAAAAAGCAACCCGCTTGATTGGCACCCCATCCGCCACATTAAACATTCACTCACTCCACCACCGGCGTATCATGGCTGCAGTGTGTACCATCTACAAGATGCGCTGCAGCAACTCACCAAGGCTTCTTTGGCAGCACCTCCCAAACCCTCGACCTCTTCCACCTAGAAGGACAAGTCAGCAGGCGCATGAAAACACCACCACCTCCAAGTTCCCCTCCAATTCGCACACTATCCTGACTTAGAAATATATCGCCGATCCTTCATCGTTGTTGGGTCAAAATCCTAGAACTCCCTACTTAACAGCACTGTGGGAGCACCTTCACCACACGGAGTGCAGTGGTTCATGATGGTGGCTCACCACCACCTTCTCAAGGGCAATTAGGGATGGGCAATAAATGCTGGCCTTGCCAACGACACCCATATTCCATAAAGGAATAATAAAAAAGACCCATAGTTGATGCACCTTTGTTGCAATGTTAATGCAACTTTGATGCAAAGTTAATGCACACTTGGCTGCACACTTGATGCACACTTGCTTGCACCGTTGATGCACACTTGATGCACACATGCCTGCACACTTGATGCACACTTGATGCAATGTTTATGCACACTTGATGCACAGTTGATGCACACTTGATACACTGTTGATGCAAACTGATTGCACACTTCATGCACACTTGATGCACCGTTGATGCACACTTGATGCAGCATTGATGCACATTTGATGCACCATTGTTGCACCATTGATGCACATTTGAGGCACACTTGATGCACACTTGATGCACTATTGATGCACAGTTGATGCATGCTTGATGAACCGTTGATGCACACTTGATGCACCGTTGATGCACACTTGATACCCCATTGATGCACTATTGAAGCACAGTTGATGCACAGTTGATACACCGTTGATGTACACTTAATGCACACTTGATGCACCACTGATGCACACTTGATGCACCATTGATGCACACTTGATGCACACTTGATACACTGTTGATGCACACTTGATGCACGCTTGATGCACACTAAATGCACACTGATATACCTATCAATTCATCCAATGAAAAGTGACGAGTTAGGAAAGTAACTATAGGTTTTTATTGACTAAATAACAGAGCCCACCCTCATGGGTGATCGGATCCAGCAAGGAGGAATACCAGCCAGTCGACTACCTTTATACCTGGGCAGGTAGGTGGAGCCATGGGCGGAGTCAGTGATGGTCAGCCCAGGTATAACAGTGTGACAAGAGGCGACCTCGTATAGTGATACAACAGTGAGAACAGTGATAACAATATAACAGTGATAACTATAGTGTAACGATAGTGAACGATAAAAGTGGTTTACCACATTCACCCCTTCTTTAGATTTGAGTCCGGCGGGGTGAAGTGTACAACCAGTTCTGGTATGTCAGTCTGTCCGGAGGCCTCGTAAGCCTCTCCGATCGTCGCAGCGGCGGTGTTGCATTATCCGGTGTTAATGCTGGTGTCTGCGTGGTCGGCGAAGGCTCGTGGGGTTCCGGCATGCCGTCTACCTGGGCTGGAATTGGGGGGGTGGTGGGGGGGGTAAAGGTGGTGTCTCCGGAGTGCCCGAGGGTGCGAGGTCTCGTAAGGAGACAGTATCCTCCCGCCCGTCTGGGTAAGCCACGTAGGCGTACTGGGGGTTGGCGTGCAGGAGGTTCACCATCTCGACCAGGGGGTCCATTTTATGGGCCCTCACGTGCTTTCGCAGCAGGACGGGCCCCGGAGAGGTCAGCCAGGTTGGTAGAGTGGTTCCCGTAGTCGACTCTTTGGGGAAAACAAACATTCGTTCATGGGGGGTGGCGTTAACGGCAGTGCAAAGTAGTGACCGGATGGAATGCAGCGCTGTCGGGAGGACTTCCTGCCAGCGGGAGGTTGGGAGGCCCTTAGACTTTAAGGCTAAGATGACGGCCTTCCAGACAGTCGCGTTCTCCCTTTCCACCTGGCCGTTCCCTCGGGGGTTGTAGCTGGTGGTCCTGCTTGCAGCAATACCTCTCGCTAGTAGGAACTGACGGAGTTCCTCGCTCATGAAGGAGGAGCCCCGGTCACTATGTATATAGTTCGGGAACCCGAACAAGGCGAAGAGTTCGTTCAGGCATTTAATGACCGTGGTACTGGTCATGTCTGGGCAGGGGAAGGCAAAGGGGAAACGGGAGTACTCATCAACGATGTTGAGGAAGTACACATTACGGTCGGATGACGGTAGGGGCCCCTTAAAGTCGATGCTCAGGCGCTCGAAGGGGCGGGTGGCCTTGATCAGGCTTGCTTTGTCCGGCCTATAGAAGTGCGGTTTGCACTCGGCACAGGTCTGGCAGTTCCTGGTCATGGTCCTGACCTCCTCGATGGAGTAGGTCAGGTTGCGGGCCTTAATGAAATGGTAAAGTCTGGTGACCCCGGGGTGGCAGAGGTCGTTGTGGAGGGTCTGAAGTCTATCAATATGCGCGCTGGCGCATGTAATTCGTGAAAGAGCATCAGGGGGTTCGTTCAGCTTACCTGGCCGGTACAAGATCTCATAATCGTAGGTGGATAGCTCGATTCTCCACCTCAAGATCTTGTCATTCTTGATTTTGCCCCTCAGCTTGTTATTAAACATGAAAGCGACCGAACGCTGGTCGGTGAGGAGGGTAAATCGTTTGCCTGCCAGGTAATGCCTCCAGCGTCGTACCGCCTCCACGATCGCCTGGGCTTCCTTCTCGACCGACGAGTGTCGGATCTCAGGGCCCTGTAGGGCCCTTGAGAAGAAGGCCACCGGCCTCCCCTCCTGGTTAAGGGTAGCGGCTAGGGCGAAGTCGGATGCATCGCTCTCCACTTGGAAGGGGATGGACTCATCCACTGCATGCATTGTGGCCTTGGCTATGTCTCCCTTAATGAGGGAGAAGGCCGCGCACGCCTCCTCCGTGAGGGGGAAGGATGTGGACTTCATGAGGGGTCTGGCTTTGTCCGCATAATTGGGCACCCATTGGGCATAGTAGGCGAAGAGTCCCAGGGTTCTCTTAAGTGACTTAGGACAGTGGGGGAGGGGTAGCTCCATGAGGGGGCGCATTCTTTCGGGGTCGGGGCCGATGACTCCGTTCTCTACTACACAGCCGAGTATAGCAAGGCGTGAGGTGTTAAACACACATTTCTCCTTATTGTAGGTGAGGTTCAGCCGTTGGGCCGTACGGAGGAATTTCTCCAGATTCACATCATGGTCCTGCCGGTCGCGGCCGCAGATGGTGACGTTATCTAGATAAGGGAACGTGGCCTGCAGTCCGTTCTGGTCGACCATCCGGTCCATCTCCCTTTGGAAGACCGACACCCCGTTGGTGACACCGAAGGGGACCCTAAGGAAGTGGTAGAGGCGCCCGTTCGCCTCGAAGGCGGTATACTGGCGGTCCTCCGGGCTGATAGGGAGTTGGTGGTAGGCCGACTTAAGGTCGATGGTCGAGAATACTCGGTATTGTGCAATCTGATTGACCATGTCAGATATGCGAGGAAGGGGGTATGCGTCCAGCTGGGTGTACCTGTTTATGGTCTGGCTGTAGTCGATGACCAAGCGATTTTTATCGCCGGTCTTAACGACCACGACCTGGGCACGCCAGGGGCTGCTGCTCCCCTCGATGATGCCCTCTTTCAGGAGGCGCCGCACCTCATAGCTAATGAAGGCCCTGTCCCCGGCGCTGTACCACCTGCTCTTGGTAGCGACGGGTTTGCAGTCGGGGGTTAGGTTAGCGAACAGGGAAGGTGACGGGACCTTGAGGGTGGATAGGCTGCAGGTGTTACGCGGTGGGCGGTTTAACATCCGCTGGTTGTCGACTGTGAGTGGGGGGAGGGGTCCACCGTATGCTAGGGTGACACTTTGGAGGTGGGATTGGAAGTCCAGCCCTAGTAGGACGGCAGCGCAGAGCTGGGGGAGGACGAGGAGTTTCAAGTTTTTATACTCCGTACCCTTAACCGACAGGGTCACAACACAGTAGCCGCTGATGTCCGTGGCGTGGGACCTTGATGCCATCGAGATTCGGTTGCGCGTTGGCAGGACGGGGAGGGAGTAGTGGCTCACCGTGTCTGGGTGGATGAAGCTCTCCGTGCTTCCGCTGTCGAACAGGCAGGTCGTGGCGTGGCCGTTTACTTTGATGTCCATCATCGACTTGGACAGGTGATGCGGGCGGGCTTGATCCAGAGTGACGGAGGCTAGTGTGTAGCTGAGCGAGTCGTTGTCGTCTGCGGGTGAGGCGGTTGTCGGGTCTGGAGGCACGGTGGCAGTCGAGCGTGGTGGGTAAAATGGCGTCTCCCATGAGGTTGGACAAAATGGCTGCCCCCATAACTCACATGAGGCACTATTGGGGTCGGTTGCCTTGATCATAGATGGCCGCCCCCATGACTCACGTGTGGGGATGCTGGCCTCTGTTGCCTTGAAGGAAGATGGCCGCCCCCACAGTTCGCATGAGGCACTGCTGGCCTCTGAAGATCCACTTCTGCAGGCCTTAGCAAGGTGGCCTTTCTTCCTGCAGGTTGAGCAGGTGGAGTTCCTAGCTGGGCAGCGCGACCTCGGGTGTTTCTCCTGGCCGCAGAAAAAGCAGCCGCGGGGGTCCGATGTCGGAGCCGGTACCGGAGGTGGCGGTCCCGATCGGGTCCGGGACGCCGACGCTGAGGTAGGTCCCGGGGGCGGCGCGGTGAAGGGTATTGCGGTAGGGGTCGGGCCCGAGTCCCAGGGTCGCGAACAGTACCTGGAGAACGCCTCCTGGTCCCGATGGGCCACCTCCAGGGAGAGAGCGAGGGCTGCAGCTTTGTCCAGGTCGAGGTCCTTTGCTTCCAATAATCGCTGCCATGAGTAGTCGGACCGTAGGCCTTTCACGAAGGCATCGCGGACGTTGTCTTCCGTATTTTCTGCCGCCGTTACTGCTTTAAAGTTACAGTCTCTGCCGAGTGCTTGTAGCACCCGTAAAAATTCCTCCACCGGCTCCCCTGGCAGTTGCGGGCGGGACCTTAGGAGGTGCCTGGTATACATGGGGTTTACCGGGGTTTGGTACTGTCTTTTCAGCCGGTTGATGGCGTCCTCGTATGTTTTAAGGTCCCGGATGAGCGCGAATACGTTAGGGCTCAGTTGGGCATTCAGAACTCTTAGCTTGGATCTCTGAGGCACGTTGGACTCTTCCAGGTAGGCTTCAAAGCAGCCCAGCCAGTGATCGAAGTCGAGGGCTGCGTTCGCTGCCCGTGGATTTAGATCCAGGTACGGTGGTCTGAGGGCTCGCAGCCAAGCCGGCTGTTGTGATTGTTGCGGCTCGGCGTCTGAAAGCTGCTGTGGCTGTTGTGGCGGGGTGTCTGGATGAGACATCTTAAAATTTAGTCAATAAAATTGATATACCTATCAATTCGTCCAATGAAAAGCGACGAGTTAGGAAAGTAACTATAGGTTTTTATTGACTAAATAACAGAGCCCACCCTCATGGGTGATCGGATCCAGCAAGGAGGAATACCAGCCAGTCGACTACCTTTATACCTGGGCAGGTAGGTGGAGCCATGGGCGGAGTCAGTGATGGTTAGCCCAGGTATAACAGTGTGAAAAGAGGCGACCTCGTATAGTGATACAACAGTGAGAACAGTGATAACAATATAACAGTGATAACTATAGTGTAACGATAGTGAACGATAAAAGTGGTTTACCACACACACTTGATGCTCACTAGATGCACACTTGATGCACTGTTCATGCACACTTGATGCACACGTGATGCACCATTGATGCACACTTGGTGCACTCTTGATGCACACTTAATGCACACTTGATGCACCATTGATGCACAATTAATGCACCATTGATGCAACATTGATGCAATGTTGATGCAATGTTGATGCAACAGTGAGGCACCGTTGGTGCACACTTGATGCGCACTTGATGCCATGTTGATGCACACTCGATGCACACTTGATGCACCATTGATGCAACGTTGATGCAATGTTGATGCCACATTGAAGTACATTTGATGCACACTTAATGTAAGTTGATGCACACTTGATGCAACATTGATGCACAGTGGATGCATCATTGATGCACAGTTGATGCAATGCTGATGTACAGTTAATGCACCATTGATGCGCCGTTGATGCACACTTGATGCACAGTTGATGCACCCTTGTTTCACAGTTGATGCACACTTGATGCAATGTTGATGCAACCTTGATGCAATGTTGATGCAATGTTGATGCACAGTTGATGCACACTTGTTGCAAAGTTGATGCGCAATTGATGCACAGTTGATGCACACTTGATGCAATGTTGATGCACAATTGATGCACAGTTGATGCACACTTGATGCAATGTTGATGCACCGTTGATGCACACTTGCTGCAATGTTGGGCTGATAAGTGGCAGGTAACATTCGCGCCACAGAAGTGCCAGGCAATGACTGTCTCCAACAAGCGAGAGACTAACCACCGCCCCTTGACATTCAACAGTATCACCATCACCGAATCCCCCACCATCAACGTCCTGGGGGTTCACCCTTGACCAGAAACTTAACTGGACCAGCCACATAAATACTGTGGCAACAAGAGCAGGTCAGAGGCTGGGTATTCTGTGGCGAGTGTCTCACCTTCTGACTCCCCAAAGCCTTTCCACCATCTACAAGGCACAAGTAAGGAGTGTGATGGAATACTCTACACTTGCCTGGATGAGTGCAGCTCCAACAATACTGTAGAAGCTTGACACCATCCAGGAAAAAGCAACCCGCTTGATTGGCACCCAATCCGCCACATTAAACATTCACTCACTCCACCACCGGCGTACCATGGCTGCAGTGTGTACCATCTACAAGATGCGCTGCAGCAACACACCAAGGCTTCTTTGGCAGCACCTCCCAAACCCTCGACCTCTTCCACCTAGAAGGACAAGTCAGCAGGCGCATGAAAACACCACCACCTCCAAGTTCCCCTCCAATTCGCACACTATCCTGACTTAGAAATATATTGCCGATCCTTCATCGTTGTTGGGTCAAAATCCTAGAACTCCCTACTTAACAGCACTGTGGGAGCACCTTCACCACACGGAGTGCAGTGGTTCATGATGGCGGCTCACCACCACCTTCTCAAGGGCAATTAGGGATGGGCAATAAATGCTGGCCTTGCCAACGACACCCATATCCCATAAAGGAATAATAAAAAAGACCCATAGTTGATGCACCTTTGTTGCAACGTTAATGCAACTTTGATGCAAAGTTAATGCACACTTGGCTGCACACTTGATGCACATTTGCTTGCACCGTTGATGCACACTTGATGCACACGTGCCTGCACACTTGATGCACACTTGATGCAATGTTTATGCACACTTGATGCACAGTTGATGCACACTTGATACACTGTTGATGCACGCTGATTGCACACTTCATGCACACTTGATGCACCGTTGATGCACACTTGATGCAGCATTGATGCACATTTGATGCACCGTTGTTGCACCATTGATGCACACTTGATGCACACTTGATGCACACTTGATGCACTATTGATGCACAGTTGATGCACGCTTGATGAACCGTTGATGCACACTTGATGCACCATTGATGCACACTTGATACCCCATTGATGCACACTTGATGCACACTTGATGCACTGTTAATGCACACTTGCTGCACACTTGATGCACTATTGATGCACAGTTGATGCACAGTTGATGCACCGTTGATGTACACTTAATGCACACTTGATGCACCACTGATGCACACTTGATGCAGCATTGATGCACACTTGATGCACACTTGATACACTGTTGATGCACACTTGATGCATGCTTGATGCACACTAGATGCACACTTGATGCTCACTAGATGCACACTTGATGCACTGTTCATGCACACTTGATGCACACGTGATGCACCATTGATGCACACTTGGTGCACTCTTGATGCACACTTAATGCACACTTGATGCACCATTGATGCACACTTGATGCATGCTTGATGCACTCTTGATACACCGTTGATGCACACTTGGTGCATGCTTGATGCACACTAGATGCACACTTGATGCACTGTTCATGCACACTTGATGCACTGTTGATGCACAGTTGATGCACACTTGATGCACCATTGATGCACACTTGATGCACCGTTGATGCACCGTTGATGCACACTTGATACACCATTGATGCACACTTGATGCATGCTTGATGCACACTAGATGCACACTAGATGCACACTTGATGCACTGTTCATGCACACTTGATGCACACTTGATGCACTGTAGATGCACTATTGATTCACACTTGATGCACCATTGAGGCACACTTGTTGCACACTTGATGCACTGTTGATGCACACGTGATGCACTGTTGATGCACACTTGATGCACACTTGATGCACTGTTGGTGCACACTTGATGCACACTTGATGCACTGTTGATCCACACTTGATGCACACTTGATGCACCGTTGATGCACACTTGATGCACACTTGATGCACCATTGATGCATCATTGATGTACACTTACTGCACACTTGATGCACTGTTGATGCACACTTGATTCACACTTGATGCACACTTGATGCACTGTTGATGCACACTTGATGCACACTTGATGCACTGTTGATGCACACTTGATGCACACTTGATGAACCATTGATGCACATTTGATGCACCATTGATGCAAACTTGATGCACACTTGATGCACCGCTGATGTGCACTTGATGCACTGTTGATGTACACTTGATGCACACTTGATGTACACTTGATGCACACTTGATGTACACTTCATGCACCATTGATGCACACTTGAGGCACACTTGATGCACTGTTGATGTACACTTGATGTACACTTGATGCACTGTTGATGCACACTTGATGCACACTTGATGTACACTTGATGCACCGTTGATGCACACTTGAGGCACACTTGATGCACCGTTGATGCACACTTGAGGCACACTTGATGCACTGTTGATGTACACTTGATGCACTCTTGATGCACTGTTGATGCAATGTTGAGGTGTTAGCGATGACTCTCCCCAATTTTTCGGTAGCTTCCATGCCTTGTGAGCATAATCCGCGCTGACCTGGTTGCGCTGAGCCTGGAAATTTCCTGCTTTTATGCCACTAATTGCACTCTGGGCGGGTTAGACTGAAATAAACCAGGTGCAGCAGCTCCCCATGCCACCCGAATCCGGCGGGACTGACGAGTTTGAGAGGTTTGGACAGATGCCACACTTTGCTTGCTCATTTCAGGGGAAGCTAGATATGCCCATGAGGGAAAAAGGAATAGAAGGATTAGTTGATGGGGTGAGATGAAGTATTGTGGGAGTAGGTTTGTGTGGAGCATAAACACCAGCATGACCAGTGCTCTAAATACTATGTAATTTAAGGCTTCAAAATATGTTTTAATCAGCATTCCTCATGGAGACTGAACCCCTCCCCTAAACCAGTACAGTCTGACCCACCCCTCGCCCACACTGGTACAGTCTGACCCACCCCTCGCCCACACTGGTACAGTCTGACCCACCCCTCCCCTAAACCAGTACAGGCTGACCCACCCCTCGCCCACACAGGTACAGTCTGACCCACCCCTCGCCCACACTGGTACAGTCTGACCCACCCCTCGCCCACACTGGTACAGTCTGACCCACCCCTCCCCTAAACCAGTACAGTCTGACCCACCCCTCGCCCACACTGGTACAGTCTGACCCACCCCTCGTACACTGGTACAGTCTGACCCACCCCTCGCCCACACCGGTACAGTCTGACCCACCCCTCCCCTAAACCAGTACAGTCTGACCCACCCCTCGCCTACACTGGTACAGTCTGACCCACCCCTCGCCCACACTGGTACAGTCTGACCCACTCCTCCCTCACACCGGTACAGTCTGACCCACCCCTCCCCCACACCGGTACAGTCTGACCCACCCCTCGCCCACACTGGTACAGTCTGACCCACCCCTTGCCCACACTGGTACAGTCTGACCCACCCCTCCTCCACACCGATACAGTCTGACCCACCCCTCACCCACACCGGTACAGACTGACCCACCCCTCCCCTAAACCAGTACAGTCTGACGCACCCCTCACCCACACTGGTACAGACTGACCCACCCCTCGCCAACATTGGTACAGTCTGACCCACCCCTCACCCACACTGGTACAGTCTGACCCACCCCTCCTCCACACCAGTACAGTCTGACCCACCCCTCCTCCACACCGGTACAGTCTGACCCTCCCCTCCCCTAAACCAGTACAGTATGACGCAACCCTCACCCACACTGGTACAGACTGACCCACCCCTCGCCAACATTGGTACAGTCTGACCCACCTCTCACCCACACTGGTACAGACTGACCCACCCCTCGCCCACACTGGTACAGTCTGACCCACCCCTCGCCCACACTGGTATAGTCTGACCCTCCCCCCCACATCGGTACAGTCTGACCCACCCCTACCCCCCACCGGTATAGTCTGACCCACCCCTCCCCCCACCGGTACTGTCTGACCCAACCCTCCCCTCGTGAATTTAAATGGGTCTGCCTTGTGTTGCAGGAGTACACCATCGATATCTTCTTCGCACAGACCTGGTATGACAGGAGGCTGCGTTTTAACAGCACACTGAAAGTCCTGACCTTGAACACTAACATGGTGGAACGCATTTGGATCCCGGATACGATATTCCGAAACTCGAAGCGGGCAGACGCTCATTGGATCACCACACCTAATCAGCTGCTGCGAATCTGGAACGATGGCAAGATCCTCTACACTCTGAGGTAGGGCTGCCAATTCTGGTCGGACATATTCCTGGAGGTTACATGACGTGACCTCCCTCCTTCCTCTGTCCCACCCCCACAATCCCGCCATTGGTCGCCCGACAAGCCCATCCCTGGGCGCAAAGCCTTCCCACGGCCAATCGGAACGTGAACAGACTCTTCATTATCCGATTGGATGATTCTTGACTCTCAAACAACCTTCTTTCCCATCTCCAATGTTTTTTATAAATAATAAACAGAAGTGTTCAAAGAAATGAAAAGACACACTATTTATTTCACTATTTATCTATGATTTTACTCCTGGGTTGCTGGCAGCTGTGCCCAGGAGAGTAATCTTCAATTCCTGGAGACTCCAGGACGGTCCTACAGCGTTGGCGACCCCACCCTGAGGTAACACTCCACTCGACCAATGGCCACGCCACCTGGCCACAGTGACTGCGGCTACATTGCCATTAGTCAATTAGATTGGAGAGCTGCACTCAGCCACAGTGGTCATGTGTGACCCAGCCCATCACAGGCTGAATAAAAGGCCCGTCCTTCACAGTCCCTGCTGAATTAAACGTTCGGCTCGAATGCTGACTCAGTCACTAAACGTTTGGAGTTTTCAGGCCAGAGAGTCCCAGCTCAAAGCGCAGCCTCTGCCGGCCTGTCTGATCACAGCCGAGGTGGGGGGGGGTGGTGGTGCGGGGGCGTTGCAGCTGACCTCAGTAACCCTGACAAAGGAAGGGGGAAAGCCCCAAGGGCTCCTGCTCCTGATGGGAAGTGTGTGAGTGTGTCTGTGTGTTTGAGTGTGTGTGTGGCATATCAGTGATTGTGAGTGTGTGTGCATGAGTGAATGTGTGAGTAAAAGTAAGTGTGTGTGTTTGTGTGAGTGTGCGTGCACATGAGTGAATGTGTGATGTTGCATATGTGTGTGAGTTTGTATGTATTATTCTGTGTATATATCTGTATGTATCTGTGTGCTATGTGTGAGTGTGTCTGTTAGTGTTTGTGTGTCTTGTGTATGAGTGTGTTTATGTCTGTATGTGTGTCTGTGTGGATGTGTCTGAGTGTTGTGCGTGTATTGTGTCTGAGTGTATTGTGCCTGTCTGTCTGTGTTGATGTGTCTGCATGTGTTTTATATGCCTGTGTGTGTCTGTCTCTGTTTGTGTCTATGCGTGTGTGTGTGTGCCTGTCTGTATTTGTCTGTATGTGTGTCTGTGTCTGTGTGTGAGTGTATGTGCGTGAGTGTATGTGTGAGAGTGTATGTGTGAGAGTTGATGGGATGTGGGCATTGCCGGCAATGCCAGAATTTATTGCCCATCCCAAATCACCCTTGAGAAGGAGGTGGTGAGCCGCCTTCTTGAACTGCTGCAGTCCATGTGGTGAAGGTTTGTGTGTGTGTGTGTGTGTGTGTGTGTGTGTGTGTGTGTGTGTCTTTGTGTGTGAGAGTTTTTCTGAAAGTGTGTGTGAGAGCACGTGTGAGAGTGTGTTTGTGTGTTTGTGTGTTAGTGTGTTTGTGTGTGTGTGAGAGAGTGTGTGTGAGAGTGTGTGTGTGTGTTAGAGTGTGTTTGTGTGTGTGTGTGAGAGTGTGTGTGAGAGTGTGTGTGTGTGTTAGAGTGTGTTTGTGTGTGTGTGTGAGAGGGAGTGTGTGTGTCTGAGAGTGAGTGTGTGTGTGAGAATGTGTTTGTGTGTGTGAGAATGTGTGTGTGTGAGAGTGTGTGTGTGAGAGTGTGTGTGTGAGTGTGTGTGTGTGAGTGTGTGTGAGAGTGTGTGTGTGAGTGTGTGTGCGAGTGTGTGTGTGTGTGTGAGAGGGTGTTTGTGTGTGAGAGTGTGTGTGAGTGTGTGTGCGAGTGTGTGTGTGAGAGGGTGTTTGTGTGTGAGAGTGTGTGTGTGTGAGTGAGTGTGTGTGTGAGAGTGTGTGTCTGTGAGTGAGTGTGTGTGTGAGAGTGAGTGTGTCTGTGTGACAGTGTGTTTGTGTGTGTGAGAGTGTGTGTCAGAGTGTGTGTGAGAGTGTGTGTCAGAGTGTGTGTGTGAGAGTGTGTGTGCATGAATGTGTGTGTCTGTGTGTGTGAGTGTGTACGAGTGTGTGTGTCTTTGTGTGTGAGAGTGTGTGTTTGTGTTTGTGTGTTAATGTATTTGTGTGTGTGAGAGAGTGTGTGAGACTGTGTGTGTGAGAGTGTGTGTGTGTGAGAGTGTGTTTGTGTGAGAGTGTGTGTGTGTTTGAATGAGTGTGTGTGAGAGAGAGAGTGTATGAGTGTATGTATGTGAGAGTATGTGTGTGTGAGTGTGTGTGTGAGAGAGATTGTGTGAGAGTGTGTGTGTGAGATTGTGAGTGTGTGTGTGAGTGTTTGTGTTTGTGAGAGTGTGTGTGTGCGTGTGTGTGTGAATGTGTGAGTGTGCAAAAGAGAGGGTGTGAGAGTGTGTGTGAGAGTATGTGTGTGTGAGAGAGAGTGTGTGTGTGAGTGTGTGTGAGAGAGAGAGTGTGTGTAAGAGTGTGTGTGTGAGTGCATGTGTGTGAGAGAGAGATTGTGTGAGAGTGTGTGTGTGCGTGTGTGTGAGAGAGAGAGTGTGTGTCAGAGTGTGTGTGTGAGTGCATGTGTGTGAGAGAGAGATTGTGTGAGAGTGTGTGTGTGCGTGTGTGTGAGAGTGTGTGTAAGAGTGTGTGTGTGAGTGCATGTGTGTGAGAGAGAGATTGTGTGAGAGTGTGTGTGTGCGAGTGTGTGTGTGTGTGTGAGAGTGTGATTGTGTGTGTGAGAGTGTGTGTGAGAGTGTGTTTGTGAGAATGTGTGTTTGTGAGAGTGTGTTTGTGGGTGAGTGTGTGTGTGAGTGAGTGACTGTGTGTGTGTCTGTGGGTTTTAGTGTGTGTGAGTGTATATGTGCATCTGTGAGAGTGTGTGTGAGAGTGTGTATGTGAGAGAGTGTGTATGTGAGAGAGTGTATGTGTGAGAGTGTGTGTGTATGTGTGTGTGTGAGTGTGTGTGTGTGTGAGTGTGTGTGTGTGTGAAAGAGTGTGTGTGAGTGTGTCTGTGAGAGTGAATGTGTGAGTGTGTGTGTGTGTGAGTGTGTGTGTGTGTGAGTTTGTGTGAGAGAGTGTGTGAGAGTGTGTGTGAGTGTGTGTGAGTGTGTGTGTGTATTTGTGTGAGTGTGTATGCGAGTGCATGTGTGAGAGTGTGTACGTGAGAGTATGTGTGTGTGTGCGTGTGTGTATGTGAGAGAGATTGTGTGAGAGTGTGTGCGTGTGAAATTGTGTGTGTGTGAGTATGTGTGTGTGAGAGAGAATGTGTGTGTGTGATTGTGATTGTGTGTGTGAGAGTGTATGTGTGTGAGAGTGTGTGTGTGAGAGAGAGAGTGTGAGTGTGTGTGAGTGTGTGCGTGAGTATGTGTGTGTGAGAGAGAGTGTGTGAGAGAGTGTGTGTGTGAGAGAGAGAGTGTGAGTGTGTGTGAGTGTGTGTGTGAGTATGTGTGTGTGAGAGAGTGTGTGAGAGAGTGTGTGTGTGAGAGAGAGAGTGTGAGTGTGTGTGAGTGTGTGTGTGAGTGTGTGTGTGAGTGTTTGAGAGAGAGTGTGTGAGAGAGTGTGTGAGTGTGTGTGTTAGAAATAGTGTGTGCGAGTGTGTGTGTGAGAGAGAGTGTGTGAGAGAGTGTGTGTGAGAGAGTGTGTGTGAGAGTTTGAGTGTGAGAGTGTGCGTGTGCGTCTGTGTGTGTGTGTGAGTGTATGTGTGAGAGAGAGTGTGTGTGTGTTTGTGTGAGAGTGTGTGTGTCTGACTGCATGTGTGAGAGTTTGCGGGTGTGAGTGTGTGTGTGTGAAAGTGTGTGTTAGAGTGTGTGTGTGAGTGTGTGTGTGTGAGTGTGTGTGAGAGAGTGTGTGCGAGAGAAAGTGTGTGTGTGAGAGTGTTTGTGTGAGATTGTGTGTGTGTGTGTGAATGTGTGTGTGAGAGTGAGTGCGACAGAAAGTGTGTGTGTGAGAGTGTTTATGTGAGATTGTGTGTGTGTGTGAATGTGTGTGTGAGAGTGTGTGAGAGTCTGAATGTGTGTGAATGTGTGAGTGTATGTATGAGTGTGACTGTGTCTGTGAGTGTGAAAGTGTGTGTGTGAGTGATTCAGTGTGAGAGAGAGTGTGTGAGAGAGAGTTTGTGTGAGTGTGTGAGAGAGAGTGTGTGAATGTGTGTGTCAGCATGTGTGTGTGAGAGAGTGTGTGTGAGTGTGTATGTGTGAAAGTGTGTGTTAGAGTGTGTGTGTGAGTGTGTGATTGTGAGTATGTGTGTGGGTGAGTGTGTCTGTGAGTGATTGAGTGAGTGAGTTGTGTGTGTGTCAGTGTGTGTGTGGATTTGTGTGTGAGAGTGTGTGTGTGTGTGTGAGTGATTCAGTGTGAGAGAGAGTGTGTGAGAGAGAGTTTGTGTGAGTGTGTGAGAGCGAGTGTGTGTGAGTGTGTGTGTTTATGTGTGTGTGAGAGAGTGTTTGTGCAAGAGAGTGTGTGAGTGTGTGTGAGAGAGAATGTGTGAGAGTGTGTGAGGAGGTGTGTGAGAAAGAATGTGTGAGAGTATGTGTGTGTGTGAGTGTGTGTGTGTGAGTGTGTGTGTGAATGTGTCTGTGAGCATCTGTGTGTGAGAGAGTGTGTGTGAGGGTGTGTGTGAGAGTGTGTGAGAGTGTGTGTGTGAGTGTGTGTGTGAGCGAGTGTGTGTGAGTGTGTGTGAGAGAGTGTGTGTGAGGGTGTGTGTGAGAGTGTGTGAGAGTGTGTGTGTGAGTGTGTGTGTGAGCGAGTATGTGTGAGTGTGTGTGTGAATGTGTGTGTGAGAGAGAGAGTGTGTGAGAGTATGTGAGTGTGTGTATCTGTGTGTGTGAGTTTGTGCGTGAAAGTGTGTGAGAGAGAGTGTGTGTGAGATAGTGTGTGTGTGTGAATGTGTGTGAGAGAGTGTTTGTGCGAGAGTGTGTGTGTGTGTATGAGAGAGAGTGTGTGAGAGTGTGTGAGGATGTGTTTGAGAGAGAACGTGTGAGAGTATGTGTGTGTGTGTGAGTGTGTGTGTGAGAGAGAGTGGGTGTGAGTGTGTGTGTTTCTCTGTGTGTGTGTGCGTGAGAAAGAGTGTGTGAGAGTATGTGAGTGTGTGTGTGAGAAAGACTGTGAAAGTGAGTGTGTGTGTATGAATGTGTGTGTGAGAGAGTGTGTGAGAGTCTGAATGGGAGTGAATGTGTGAGTGTGTGTGTGAGTGTGTGTGTGTGTGTTTGAGAGTGAGAGTGTGTGAGAGTGTGTGTGTGAATGTGTGTGTGAGAGTGTGTGTGCGAGAGAGAGTGTGTGCGTGAGAGAGTTTGTGTGAGATTGTGTGTGTGTGAATGTGTGTGTGAGAGTGAGTGTATGAGAGTGTGTGTGTGTGTGAATGTGTGTGTGAGAGTGTGTGTGTAAGTGTGTGTGTGTGAGTGTGTGTGAGAGTGTGTGTGTGTGAGAAAGAGTGTCTGTGTGTGTGAATGTGTGTGTGAGACAGTGTTTTAGAGTCTGAATGTGTGTGAATGTGTGAGTGTATGTGTGAGTGTGAATGTGTGTGTGAGTGTGTGTATTTGAGTGTGTGTGTGAGTGTGTGTGTGTGAGAGAGTGTGTGTGAGTGTGTGTGTGAATGTGTGTGTGTGAGAGTGTGTTTGTGTGAGAGTGTGTGAGCGTGTGTGTGAGAGAGAATGTTTGAGAGTATGTGTGTGTGTGTGTGTGTGAGAGAGTGGGTGTGAGTGTGTGTGTGAGAGAGTGTGTGTGAGAGTGTGTGTGTTTCTGCGTGTGTGTGCATGAGAGAGAGTATGTGAGTGTGTGTTTGAGAAAGACTGTGAGAGTGAGTGTGTGTGTATGAATGTGTGTGTGAGAGAGTGTGTGTGTCTGAATGGGAGTGGATGTGTGTGTGTGTGTGTGAGTGTGTGTGTGTGTGTTTGAGAGTGAGAGTGTGTGTGAATGTGTGTGTGAGAGAGAGTGTATCAGAGTGTGTGTGTGAATGTGTGTGTGAATGTGCGTGTGAGCATGTGTGTGTGAGAGAGTGTGTGTGAGTGTGTGTGTGTGAGAGAGTGTGTGTGAGTGTGTGTGTGAGTGTGTGTATGTGAGAGAGTGTGTGAGAGTGTGTGTGTGAGTGTGTGTGTGTGTGTGTGTGAGTGTGTGTGTGAGTCTGAGTGTGTGAGAGAGTGTGTGTGAGTGAGAGTGTGTGGGAGTGTGTGTTTAAATGTGTGTGTGAGAGAGTGTTTGTGCGAGAGAGTGTGTGTGAGAGAGATTGCGTGAGAGTGTGTGAGGATGTGTGTGAGAGAGAATGTGTGAGAGTATGTGTGTGTGTGAGTGTGTGTGTGTGAGAGAGTGGGTGTGTGTGAGAGAGTGGGTGTGTGTGAGAGAGTGTGTTTGTGTGAGATTTTGTGTGTGTGTGAATGTGTGTGTGAGAGTGTGTGTATGAGAGTGTGTGTGTGAATGTGTGTGTGAGAGTATGTGTGTGTGTGTGAGAGTGTTTGTGTGAGATTGTGTGTGTGTGTGAGTGTGTGTATGAGAGTTTGTGTGTGTGAATGTGTGTGTGAGCATGTGTGTGTGTGAGTGTGTGTGAGTGTGAGTGGGTGTGTGTGAGAGTTTGTGTGTGAGTGTGAGTGTGTGTGTGTGAATGTGTGTGTGCGCGTGTGTGTGTGAGAGAGTGTGTGTGAGGGTGTGTGTGAGGGTGTGTGTGAGAGTGTGTGTGAGTGTGTGTGTGTGAGTGTGTGTGTGAGTGTGTGTGTGAATGTGCGTGTGTGTGAGTGTGTGTGAGAGTGTGTGAGACAGTGTGTCTGAGAGAGAGTGTGTGTGAGAGAGAGCGTGTGTGAGTGTGTGTGTATGAGAGAGTGTGTCTGTGTGTGTGAGAGTTTGTGAGTGTGTATATATGTGTGAGAGAGAGTGTGTGAGAGAGTGTGTGAGTGTGTGTGTGAGAGAGAGTGTGTGAGAGCGTGTGTGTTTTGAGGGTGTGTATGAGAGAGAGTGTGTGAGAGTGTGTGTGTGTGTGTGAGAGAGATGTGTGTGAGTGTGTGAGAGAGAGTGTGTTAGTGTGTGTTTGAGAGTGTGTGTATGAATGTGTGTGTGAGTGTGTGTGTGTGTGAGTGTGTGTGTGTAAGAGAGAGTGTGTGTGTGAGTGTGAGTGTGTGTATGAGAGAGAGTGTGTGAGAGTATGTGAGTGTGTGTGTGAGACAGACTGTGAGAGTGAGTGTGTGTGTATGAATATGTGTGTGAGAGAGTGTGTGAGAGTCTGAATGGGAGTGAATGTGTGAGTGTGTGTGTATGTGTGTTTGATTGTGAGAGTGTGTGAGAGAGTGTGTGTGTGAATGTGTGAGAGTGTGTGTGATAGTGTGTGAGTGTGTGTGTGAGAGAGTGTGTTTGAGAATGTGTGTGTGAGATTGAGTGTGAGAGTGTGTGAGTGTGTGTATGTGTGAGAGTGTGTGTGATAGTGTGTGAGTGTGTGTATGTGTGAGTTTGTGTGTGTGAGAGAGTTTGTGGGTATGCGAGTGAGAGTGTGAGAGAGTGTGTGTGTGTAAATGTGTGTGTGAGAGAGAGTGTGTGAGAGTGCGTGTGTGTGAGAGTGTGTGTGTGAGAGTGAGTGTGAGAATGTGTGTGTATGTGAATGTGTGTGTGAGAGTGTGTGAGAGAGAGAGTGTGTGTGTGAGTGTGTGTGTGAGAGTGTGTGTGTGAATGTGTGTGTGTGTGAATGTGTGTGTGAGAGAGAGTGTGTGTGAGAGAGAGTGTGTGTGAATGAGAGTGTGTGTGAGTGTGTGTGTAAGTGTGTGTGTGAGAATGTGTGTGTGAGAGTGCGTGTGTGTAAGAGTGTGTGTGTGAGAGTGTGTGTGAGAGTGAGTGTGAGAGTGTGTGTGTATGAGAGAGAGGGTGTGAGAGTATGTATGTGTGAGAGTGTGTGTGTATGAGAGAGAGAGTGTGTGAGAGTGTGTATGTAAGAGAGAGTGTGTGTGAGAGAGAGTGTGTGTGTGTGTGTGTGAGTGTGTGTGTGTATGAGCGAGTGTGTGTGATAGAGTCTGTGTGAGAGTGCGTGTGTGTGAGAGAGAGTGTACTTGAGAGTGTGTGTGTGCGAGTGTGTGTGTGTATGCGAGAGCGTATGTGTGACAGAGTCCGTGTGAGAGTGCGTGTGTGTGAGAGAGTGTGTGAGAGTGTGTGTGTGTGAGTGTGTGTGTGTATGAGAGAGTGTGTGTGACAGAGTGTGTGTGAGAGTGCGTGTGTGTGAGAGAGAGTGTACGTGAGAGTGTGTGTGTATGAGAAAGTGTGTGACGGTGTGTGTGAGAGAGTGTGTGAGTGTGTGTGTTTATGAGAGAGGGTGTTTGTGAGATTGAGTGTGTGTGAGATTGAGTGTGTGTATGTGTGAGAGAGTGTGTGTGAGAGTGGGTGTTAGTGTGTGTGTGTGAGAGTGTGTGAGAGTGTGTGTGTGTGAGGGTGTGTGTGAGAGAGTGTGTGAGAGTCTGTGTGTGTGTGAGTGCGTGTGTGAGAGAGTGTGTGTGATAGTGTGTGTGTTTCTGTGTGTCTGCGCATGCGAGAGAGTGTGTGAGAGTATGTGAGTGTGTGTGTGTGAGAAAGAATGTCAGAGTGAGTGTGTGTGTATGAATGTGTGTGTGAGAGAGTCTGTGAAAGCCTGAATGGGAGTGAATGTGTGAGTGTGTGTGTGAGTGTGTGTGTTTGAGACTAAGCATGTGTGTGTGTGAATGTGTGTGTGAGAGTGAGTGTGTGAGAGAGAGTGTGTGTGTGAGAGTGTTTGTGTGAGATTGTGTGTGTGTGTGAGTGTGTATATGAGAGTGTGTGTGAGTGAATGTGTGTGTGAGTGCGTGTGTGTGAGTGTGTGAGAGAGAGTGTGTGTGTTTCTGTGTGTGTGCGTGAGAGAGTGTGTGAGAGTATGTGAGTGTTTGTGTGTTAGAATGACTGAGAGAGTGGGTGTGTGTGTGTGAGAGAGTGAGAGTGTGTGAGAGAGTGTGTGTGTGTGAATGTGTGTGTGAGAGTGTGTGTGTGAGAGAGAGTGTGTGTGAGAGTGTGTCTGAGAGAGTGTGTGTGTGAGAGAGAGTGTGTGTGAGTGTGTGTGTATGAGAGAGTGTGTCTGTGTGTGTGAGTGTGTGTATATGTGTGTGGGTTGAGTGTGAGTGTGTGAGAGTGTGTGTGAGTGAGAGTGTGTGTGAGTGTGTGTGTGAGAGAGAGTGTTTGAGAATGTGTGTGTGAGATTGAGTGTGAGAGTGTGTGAGTGTGTGTATGTGTGAGAGTGTGTGTGATAGTGTGTGAGTGTGTGTGTGAGAGAGTGTGTTTGAGAATGTGTGTGTGAGATTGAGTGTGAGAGTGTGTGAGTGTGTGTATGTGTGAGAGCGTGTGTGATAGTGTGTGAGTGTGTGTATGTGTGAGTTTGTGTGTGTGAGAGAGTTTGTGGGTATGCGAGTGAGAGTGTGAGAGAGTGTGTGTGTGTAAATGTGTGTGTGAGAGAGAGTGTGTGAGAGTGCGTGTGTGTGTGAGTGTGTGTGTGAGAGTGAGTGTGAGAATGTGTGTGTATGTGAATGTGTGTGTGAGAGTGTGTGAGAGAGAGAGTGTGTGTGTGAGTGTGTGTGTGAGAGTGTGTGTGTGAATGTGTGTGTGTGTGAATGTGTGTGTGAGAGAGAGTGTGTGTGAGAGAGAGTGTGTGTGAATGAGAGTGTGTGTGAGTGTGTGTGTAAGTGTGTGTGTGAGAGTGTGTGTGAGAGTGAGTGTGAGAGTGTGTGTGTATGAGAGAGAGGGTGTGAGAGTATGTATGTGTGAGAGTGTGTGTGTATGAGAGAGTGTGTGAGAGTGTGTATGTAAGAGAGAGTGTGTGTGAGAGAGAGAGTGTGTGTGTGTGTGTGAGTGTGTGTGTGTATGAGAGAGTGTGTGTGATAGAGTCTGTGTGAGAGTGCGTGTGTGTGAGAGAGAGTGTACGTGAGAGTGTGTGTGTGCGAGTGTGTGTGTGTATGCGAGAGCGTATGTGTGACAGAGTCCGTGTGAGAGTGCGTGTGTGTGAGAGAGTGTGTGAGAGTGTGTGTGTGTGAGTGTGTGTGTGTATGAGAGAGTGTGTGTGACAGAGTCTGTGTGAGAGTGCGTGTGTGTGAGAGAGAGTGTACGTGAGAGTGTGTGTGTATGAGAAAGTGTGTGACGGTGTGTGTGAGAGAGTGTGTGAGTGTGTGTGTTTATGAGAGAGGGTGTTTGTGAGATTGAGTGTGTGTGAGATTGAGTGTGTGTATGTGTGAGAGAGTGTGTGTGAGAGTGGGTGTTAGTGTGTGTGTGTGAGAGTGTGTGAGAGTGTGTGTGTGTGAGGGTGTGTGTGAGAGAGTGTGTGAGAGTCTGTGTGTGTGTGAGTGCGTGTGTGAGAGAGTGTGTGTGATAGTGTGTGTGTTTCTGTGTGTGTGCGCATGCGAGAGAGTGTGTGAGAGTATGTGAGTGTGTGTGTGTGAGAAAGAATGTCAGAGTGAGTGTGTGTGTATGAATGTGTGTGAGAGAGAGTCTGTGAAAGCCTGAATGGGAGTGAATGTGTGAGTGTGTGTGTGAGTGTGTGTGTTTGAGACTAAGCATGTGTGTGTGTGAATGTGTGTGTGAGAGAGTGTGTTTGAGAATGTGTGTGTGAGATTGAGTGTGAGAGTGTGTGAGTGTGTGTATGTGTGAGAGTGTGTGTGATAGTGTGTGAGTGTGTGTATGTGTGAGTTTGTGTGTGTGAGAGAGTTTGTGGGTATGCGAGTGAGAGTGTGAGAGAGTGTGTGTGTGTAAATGTGTGTGTGAGAGAGAGTGTGTGAGAGTGCGTGTGTGTGTGAGTGTGTGTGTGAGAGTGAGTGTGAGAATGTGTGTGTATGTGAATGTGTGTGTGAGAGTGTGTGAGAGAGAGAGTGTGTGTGTGAGTGTGTGTGTGAGAGTGTGTGTGTGAATGTGTGTGTGTGTGAATGTGTGTGTGAGAGAGAGTGTGTGTGAGAGAGAGTGTGTGTGAATGAGAGTGTGTGTGAGTGTGTGTGTAAGTGTGTGTGTGAGAATGTGTGTGTGAGAGTGCGTGTGTGTAAGAGTGTGTGTGTGAGAGTGTGTGTGAGAGTGAGTGTGAGAGTGTGTGTGTATGAGAGAGAGGGTGTGAGAGTATGTATGTGTGAGAGTGTGTGTGTATGAGAGAGAGAGTGTGTGAGAGTGTGTATGTAAGAGAGAGTGTGTGTGAGAGAGAGTGTGTGTGTGTGTGTGTGAGTGTGTGTGTGTATGAGCGAGTGTGTGTGATAGAGTCTGTGTGAGAGTGCGTGTGTGTGAGAGAGAGTGTACTTGAGAGTGTGTGTGTGCGAGTGTGTGTGTGTATGCGAGAGCGTATGTGTGACAGAGTCCGTGTGAGAGTGCGTGTGTGTGAGAGAGTGTGTGAGAGTGTGTGTGTGTGAGTGTGTGTGTGTATGAGAGAGTGTGTGTGACAGAGTGTGTGTGAGAGTGCGTGTGTGTGAGAGAGAGTGTACGTGAGAGTGTGTGTGTATGAGAAAGTGTGTGACGGTGTGTGTGAGAGAGTGTGTGAGTGTGTGTGTTTATGAGAGAGGGTGTTTGTGAGATTGAGTGTGTGTGAGATTGAGTGTGTGTATGTGTGAGAGAGTGTGTGTGAGAGTGGGTGTTAGTGTGTGTGTGTGAGAGTGTGTGAGAGTGTGTGTGTGTGAGGGTGTGTGTGAGAGAGTGTGTGAGAGTCTGTGTGTGTGTGAGTGCGTGTGTGAGAGAGTGTGTGTGATAGTGTGTGTGTTTCTGTGTGTCTGCGCATGCGAGAGAGTGTGTGAGAGTATGTGAGTGTGTGTGTGTGAGAAAGAATGTCAGAGTGAGTGTGTGTGTATGAATGTGTGTGTGAGAGAGTCTGTGAAAGCCTGAATGGGAGTGAATGTGTGAGTGTGTGTGTGAGTGTGTGTGTTTGAGACTAAGCATGTGTGTGTGTGAATGTGTGTGTGAGAGTGAGTGTGTGAGAGAGAGTGTGTGTGTGAGAGTGTTTGTGTGAGATTGTGTGTGTGTGTGAGTGTGTATATGAGAGTGTGTGTGAGTGAATGTGTGTGTGAGTGCGTGTGTGTGAGTGTGTGAGAGAGAGTGTGTGTGTTTCTGTGTGTGTGCGTGAGAGAGTGTGTGAGAGTATGTGAGTGTTTGTGTGTTAGAATGACTGAGAGAGTGGGTGTGTGTGTGTGAGAGAGTGAGAGTGTGTGAGAGAGTGTGTGTGTGTGAATGTGTGTGTGAGAGTGTGTGTGTGAGAGAGAGTGTGTGTGAGAGTGTGTCTGAGAGAGTGTGTGTGTGAGAGAGAGTGTGTGTGAGTGTGTGTGTATGAGAGAGTGTGTCTGTGTGTGTGAGTGTGTGTATATGTGTGTGGGTTGAGTGTGAGTGTGTGAGAGTGTGTGTGAGTGAGAGTGTGTGTGAGTGTGTGTGTGAGAGAGAGTGTTTGAGAATGTGTGTGTGAGATTGAGTGTGAGAGTGTGTGAGTGTGTGTATGTGTGAGAGTGTGTGTGATAGTGTGTGAGTGTGTGTGTGAGAGAGTGTGTTTGAGAATGTGTGTGTGAGATTGAGTGTGAGAGTGTGTGAGTGTGTGTATGTGTGAGAGCGTGTGTGATAGTGTGTGAGTGTGTGTATGTGTGAGTTTGTGTGTGTGAGAGAGTTTGTGGGTATGCGAGTGAGAGTGTGAGAGAGTGTGTGTGTGTAAATGTGTGTGTGAGAGAGAGTGTGTGAGAGTGCGTGTGTGTGTGAGTGTGTGTGTGAGAGTGAGTGTGAGAATGTGTGTGTATGTGAATGTGTGTGTGAGAGTGTGTGAGAGAGAGAGTGTGTGTGTGAGTGTGTGTGTGAGAGTGTGTGTGTGAATGTGTGTGTGTGTGAATGTGTGTGTGAGAGAGAGTGTGTGTGAGAGAGAGTGTGTGTGAATGAGAGTGTGTGTGAGTGTGTGTGTAAGTGTGTGTGTGAGAGTGTGTGTGAGAGTGAGTGTGAGAGTGTGTGTGTATGAGAGAGAGGGTGTGAGAGTATGTATGTGTGAGAGTGTGTGTGTATGAGAGAGTGTGTGAGAGTGTGTATGTAAGAGAGAGTGTGTGTGAGAGAGAGAGTGTGTGTGTGTGTGTGAGTGTGTGTGTGTATGAGAGAGTGTGTGTGATAGAGTCTGTGTGAGAGTGCGTGTGTGTGAGAGAGAGTGTACGTGAGAGTGTGTGTGTGCGAGTGTGTGTGTGTATGCGAGAGCGTATGTGTGACAGAGTCCGTGTGAGAGTGCGTGTGTGTGAGAGAGTGTGTGAGAGTGTGTGTGTGTGAGTGTGTGTGTGTATGAGAGAGTGTGTGTGACAGAGTCTGTGTGAGAGTGCGTGTGTGTGAGAGAGAGTGTACGTGAGAGTGTGTGTGTATGAGAAAGTGTGTGACGGTGTGTGTGAGAGAGTGTGTGAGTGTGTGTGTTTATGAGAGAGGGTGTTTGTGAGATTGAGTGTGTGTGAGATTGAGTGTGTGTATGTGTGAGAGAGTGTGTGTGAGAGTGGGTGTTAGTGTGTGTGTGTGAGAGTGTGTGAGAGTGTGTGTGTGTGAGGGTGTGTGTGAGAGAGTGTGTGAGAGTCTGTGTGTGTGTGAGTGCGTGTGTGAGAGAGTGTGTGTGATAGTGTGTGTGTTTCTGTGTGTGTGCGCATGCGAGAGAGTGTGTGAGAGTATGTGAGTGTGTGTGTGTGAGAAAGAATGTCAGAGTGAGTGTGTGTGTATGAATGTGTGTGAGAGAGAGTCTGTGAAAGCCTGAATGGGAGTGAATGTGTGAGTGTGTGTGTGAGTGTGTGTGTTTGAGACTAAGCATGTGTGTGTGTGAATGTGTGTGTGAGAGTGAGTGTGTGAGAGAGAGTGTGTGTGTGAGAGTGTTTGTGTGAGATTGTGTGTGTGTGTGAGTGTGTATATGAGAGTGTGTGTGAGTGAATGTGTGTGTGAGTGCGTGTGTGTGAGTGTGTGAGAGAGAGTGTGTGTGTTTCTGTGTGTGTGCGTGAGAGAGTGTGTGAGAGTATGTGAGTGTTTGTGTGTTAGAATGACTGAGAGAGTGGGTGTGTGTGTGTGAGAGAGTGAGAGTGTGTGAGAGAGTGTGTGTGTGTGAATGTGTGTGTGAGAGTGTGTGTGTGAGAGAGAGTGTGTGTGAGAGTGTGTCTGAGAGAGTGTGTGTGTGAGAGAGAGTGTGTGTGAGTGTGTGTGTATGAGAGAGTGTGTCTGTGTGTGTGAGTGTGTGTATATGTGTGTGGGTTGAGTGTGAGTGTGTGAGAGTGTGTGTGAGTGAGAGTGTGTGTGAGTGTGTGTGTAAGTGTGTGTGTGAGAGAGTGTGTGTGCGAGAGAGAGTGTGTGAGATAAAGTGTGTGAGTGTGTGTATGAGAGAGAGTGTGTGAGAGTGTGTGTGTGAGGGTGTGTGTGAGAGTGTGTGTGTGTGAGAGTGTGTGTGCGAGAGAGAGTGTGTGAGATAGAGTGTGTGAGAGTGTGTGTGAGTGAGAGTGTGTGTTTGAGAGTGTTTGTGTGAGAGTGAGAGTGTGTGAGTGTGTGTATGAGAGTCTGTATGTGTGAATGTATGAGTGAGCATGTGTGAGTGTGAGTGTGTGTGTGAGAGAGTGTGTGTGAGAGTGTGTGTGTTTCTGTGTGTGTGCGTGAGAGTGTGTGAGAGTATGTGAGTGTGTGTGTGTGTGAGACTGTGAGTGTGTGAGAGAGTGTGTGTGAGTGAGAGTGTGTGTGAGTGTGTGTGTGAGAGAGAGTGTGTGTGAGAGTGTGTGTGTGAGTGTGTGTGTGAGAGATATTGTGTGTGTGTGAATGTGTGTGTGAGAGTCTGAATGTGTGTGAATGTGTGAGTGTGTGTATGTGTGAATGTGTGTGTGAGAGTGCATGTGTTAATGTGTGTGTGAGCGTGTGTGTGAGTTTGTGTGTGTGAGAGAGAGTGTCTGTGAGTTTTTGTGTATGAGAGAGTGGGTGTGAGAAAGTATGTGTGAAATTGTGTGTGAGAGTGTGTGAGTGTGTGTGTGAGAGTGCGTGTGTGTGAGAGTGTGTGAGACAGTATGTCTGAGAGAGAGTGTGTCTATGAGAGAATGTGTCTGTGTGTGTGAGTGTGTGAATGTGTGTGTGTGTGAGTGTGAGTGTGTGAGAGAGTGTGTGTGAGAGAGAGTGTATGAGAGTGCGTGTGTGTGAGAGAGAGTGTGTGTGAGTGTGTGTGTGTGTGAGTGTGTGTGTGAGAGATAGTGTGTGTGTGTGAATGTGTGTGTGAGAGAGAAAGTGTCTGTGAGTGTGTGTGTGTGAGAGTGTGTGTGTGTGAATGTGTGTGTGAGACAGTGTGTGAGAGTCTGAATGTGTGTGAATGTGTGAGTGTGTGTGTGTGTGAGTGTGAATGTGCGTGTGAGAGTGAGTGTGAGAATGTGTGTGTGTGTGAATGTGTGTGTGAGAGTGTGTGAGAGAGAGAGTGTGTGTATTAGTGTGCGTGAGAGTGTGTGTATGAGAGAGAGTGTGTGTGTGAGAGTGTGCGTGAGAGTGAGTGTGTGAGAGAGAGTGTGTGATTGTGTGTGTGTGAGAGAGAGGGTGTGTGTGAGGGAGTTTGTGTGAGAGTGTGTGTGTGACAGAGTCCGTGTGAGAGTGCGTGTGTGTGAGAGAGTGTGTGAGAGTGTGTGTGTGTGAGTGTGTGTGTGTATGAGAGAGTGTGTGTGACAGAGTCTGTGTGAGAGTGCGTGTGTGTGAGAGAGAGTGTACGTGAGAGTGTGTGTGTATGAGAAAGTGTGTGACGGTGTGTGTGAGAGAGTGTGTGAGTGTGTGTGTTTATGAGAGAGGGTGTTTGTGAGATTGAGTGTGTGTGAGATTGAGTGTGTGTATGTGTGAGAGAGTGTGTGTGAGAGTGGGTGTTAGTGTGTGTGTGTGAGAGTGTGTGAGAGTGTGTGTGTGTGAGGGTGTGTGTGAGAGAGTGTGTGAGAGTCTGTGTGTGTGTGAGTGCGTGTGTGAGAGAGTGTGTGTGATAGTGTGTGTGTTTCTGTGTGTGTGCGCATGCGAGAGAGTGTGTGAGAGTATGTGAGTGTGTGTGTGTGAGAAAGAATGTCAGAGTGAGTGTGTGTGTATGAATGTGTGTGAGAGAGAGTCTGTGAAAGCCTGAATGGGAGTGAATGTGTGAGTGTGTGTGTGAGTGTGTGTGTTTGAGACTAAGCATGTGTGTGTGTGAATGTGTGTGTGAGAGTGAGTGTGTGAGAGAGAGTGTGTGTGTGAGAGTGTTTGTGTGAGATTGTGTGTGTGTGTGAGTGTGTATATGAGAGTGTGTGTGAGTGAATGTGTGTGTGAGTGCGTGTGTGTGAGTGTGTGAGAGAGAGTGTGTGTGTTTCTGTGTGTGTGCGTGAGAGAGTGTGTGAGAGTATGTGAGTGTTTGTGTGTTAGAATGACTGAGAGAGTGGGTGTGTGTGTGTGAGAGAGTGAGAGTGTGTGAGAGAGTGTGTGTGTGTGAATGTGTGTGTGAGAGTGTGTGTGTGAGAGAGAGTGTGTGTGAGAGTGTGTCTGAGAGAGTGTGTGTGTGAGAGAGAGTGTGTGTGAGTGTGTGTGTATGAGAGAGTGTGTCTGTGTGTGTGAGTGTGTGTATATGTGTGTGGGTTGAGTGTGAGTGTGTGAGAGTGTGTGTGAGTGAGAGTGTGTGTGAGTGTGTGTGTAAGTGTGTGTGTGAGAGAGTGTGTGTGCGAGAGAGAGTGTGTGAGATAAAGTGTGTGAGTGTGTGTATGAGAGAGAGTGTGTGAGAGTGTGTGTGTGAGGGTGTGTGTGAGAGTGTGTGTGTGTGAGAGTGTGTGTGCGAGAGAGAGTGTGTGAGATAGAGTGTGTGAGAGTGTGTGTGAGTGAGAGTGTGTGTTTGAGAGTGTTTGTGTGAGAGTGAGAGTGTGTGAGTGTGTGTATGAGAGTCTGTATGTGTGAATGTATGAGTGAGCATGTGTGAGTGTGAGTGTGTGTGTGAGAGAGTGTGTGTGAGAGTGTGTGTGTTTCTGTGTGTGTGCGTGAGAGTGTGTGAGAGTATGTGAGTGTGTGTGTGTGTGAGACTGTGAGTGTGTGAGAGAGTGTGTGTGAGTGAGAGTGTGTGTGAGTGTGTGTGTGAGAGAGAGTGTGTGTGAGAGTGTGTGTGTGAGTGTGTGTGTGAGAGATATTGTGTGTGTGTGAATGTGTGTGTGAGAGTCTGAATGTGTGTGAATGTGTGAGTGTGTGTATGTGTGAATGTGTGTGTGAGAGTGCATGTGTTAATGTGTGTGTGAGCGTGTGTGTGAGTTTGTGTGTGTGAGAGAGAGTGTCTGTGAGTTTTTGTGTATGAGAGAGTGGGTGTGAGAAAGTATGTGTGAAATTGTGTGTGAGAGTGTGTGAGTGTGTGTGTGAGAGTGCGTGTGTGTGAGAGTGTGTGAGACAGTATGTCTGAGAGAGAGTGTGTCTATGAGAGAATGTGTCTGTGTGTGTGAGTGTGTGAATGTGTGTGTGTGTGAGTGTGAGTGTGTGAGAGAGTGTGTGTGAGAGAGAGTGTATGAGAGTGCGTGTGTGTGAGAGAGAGTGTGTGTGAGTGTGTGTGTGTGTGAGTGTGTGTGTGAGAGATAGTGTGTGTGTGTGAATGTGTGTGTGAGAGAGAAAGTGTCTGTGAGTGTGTGTGTGTGAGAGTGTGTGTGTGTGAATGTGTGTGTGAGACAGTGTGTGAGAGTCTGAATGTGTGTGAATGTGTGAGTGTGTGTGTGTGTGAGTGTGAATGTGCGTGTGAGAGTGAGTGTGAGAATGTGTGTGTGTGTGAATGTGTGTGTGAGAGTGTGTAAGAGAGAGAGTGTGTGTATTAGTGTGCGTGAGAGTGTGTGTATGAGAGAGAGTGTGTGTGTGAGAGTGTGCGTGAGAGTGAGTGTGTGAGAGAGAGTGTGTGATTGTGTGTGTGTGAGAGAGAGGGTGTGTGTGAGGGAGTTTGTGTGAGAGTGTGTGTGTAAGAGAGAGTGTGTGTGAGAGTGTGTGTGTGCGAGTGTGTGTGTGTATGCGAGAGAGTGTGTGTGACAGAGTCCGTGTGAGAGTGTGTGTGTATGAGAGAGTGTGTGTGATAGAGTCTGTGTGAGAGTGCGTGTGTGTGAGAGAGAGTGTACGTGAGAGTGTGTGTGTATGAGAAATGTGTGTGAGAGTGCGTGTGAGAGAGTGTGTGTGAGTGTGTGTGTTTATGAGAGAGGGTCATAGAGTCATAGTCATAGAGTTATACAGCACGGATAGAGGCCCTTCGGCCCATCGTGTTCACGCCGGCCATCAAGCCCTGTCTAATCTAATCCCATATTCCAGCATTTGGTCCGTAGCCTTGTATGCTATGGCATTTCAAGTGCTCATCCAAATGCTTCTTAAATGTTGTGAGGGTTTCTGCCTCCACAACCCTTTCAGGCAGTGAGTTCCAGACTCCAACCACCCTCTGGGTGAAAAAGTTCTTTCTCAAATCCCCTCTAAACGTCCCGCCCTTTACCTTGAATCTATGCCCCCTAGTTATTGACCCTTCTACTAAGGGAAAAAGCTCCTCAGTATCCATCCTATCTAAGCCCCTCATAATTTTGTACACCTCAATCATGTCCCCCCTCAGCCTCCTCTGCTCCAAGGAAAACAAACCCAATCTGCCCAGTCTCTCTTCATAGCTGAAGCGCTCCAGCCCTTGTGTTTGTGTGAGAGTGTTTGTGAGAGTGTGTGTGTGTGAGATTGAGTGTGTGTATGTGTGAGAGAGAGTGTGTGTGAGAGTGGGTGTTAGTGTGTGTGAGTGTGCCTGAGAGTGTGGGAGATAGTGTGTGTGAGAGAGAATGTGTGTGAGAGACTGTCTGTGTGTGTGAGAGAGTGTGTGAGAGAGAGTGTGTGTGTTAGTTTGTGTGTGTGAGAGAGTGTGTGGGTATGTGAGTGAGAGTGTGTGTGAGTGTGTGTGAATGTGCGTGTGTGTGAGTGTGTGTGTGAGAGTGCGTGTGTGTATGAATGTGTGTGTGAGAGAGTGTGTGAAAGTCTGAATGGGAGTGAATGTGTGAGTGTGTGTGTGAGTGTGTGTGTGTGTGTTTAAGATTGAGCATGTGTGAGAGGGTGTGTGTGTGTGAGGGTGTGTGTGAGAGAGAGTGTGTGAGAGTGCGTGTGTGTGTGCGTGCGAGAGAGTGTGTGTATATGTGAGTGTGTGTGTGTGAGAAAGAGTGTGAGAGTAAGTGTGTCTGTATGAATGTGTGTGTGAGAGAGTTTGTGAAAGTCTGAATGGGAGTGAATATGTGAGTGTGTGAGAGAAAGTGTGTTTGAGAGTGAGCGTGTGTGGGAGAAAGTGTGTTTGAGAGTGAGCGTGTGTGAGAGAGTGTGTGTGTGTGAATGTGTGTGTGAGAGTGTGTGTGTGAGAGAGAGTGTGTGTGTGAGTGTGTTTGTGTGAGATTGTGTGTGTGTGAGTGTGTGTATGAGGGTGTGTGTGTGAGAGTGTGTCAGAGTGTGTGAGGCAGTGTGTGAGAGAGAGTGTGTGTGAGTGTGTGTGTGCGTGTGTGTGAGAGTGTGTGTGTGTGTGAATGTATGTGTGAGAGTGTGTGTGTGAATGTGTGTGTGAGAGTGTGTGTGTGAATGTGTGTGTGAGCTTGTGTGTGTGAGTGTGTGTGTGAGAGAGAGAGTGTATGTGTGAGTGTTTGTGTATGACAGAGTGTGTGTGACAGAGTGTGTGTGTGAGAATGTGTGTGTGAGAGTGTGTGTGAGAGTGTGCGAGAGTGTGTGTGTGTGAGTTTGTGTGTGTGTGAGAGAGTGT
>NC_140987.1:320777942-320782942 GCF_052327205.1 Somniosus microcephalus
GTTCCAATGTTCCAGGTAGGTTTCTTTGCATTTTTTAATGATTTGGTTCACTCGGATTGGTGTTTGGACGGCTGTGTTGGTCTGGGGCTGGTCAGGGTCCGGCTGAGTACTTAGTTTCAGTAGCAGCTGACTCAGGGGACTCTTTTCTGGGTTTAGCTCTTGGGTCTGAAAGGCTTTGAAATGAAGGGTGTCTGGGGAGCTAGATTTGAGGTGATTTAGGAAGTTTAGTGCTCGTTTTTGGATGTTTATTATCAGTGGGTATCTGCCTAGTTCGGCTCTGCATGCATTTGTTGGCGTTTTTCTTTGGGTGCGAAGGATGCTTCGGCAGAATTCTGCATGTAGGGCTTCTATTGTGTGTTTTTCCCATTTAGTGTAGCTTTGGTGATTTAGCGGGCCCCATACTTCACTACCGTACAGTGCAATGGGCAGGATTATGCTGTCAAATATTTTGAGCCAGATTTTGATTGGGATTTGGATGTTGTAGAATTTTCTTTTTATTGCATATAGGGCTCTTCGTGCTTTTTCTTTTTGTGCATTCACTGCTATGCTGAAGCTCCCTGACGCTGTAATAGTTAGACCAAGGTAGGTGTAGCTCATAGTGTGTCCTATAGTGGTATCACTGAGGGTAAACTGGTATTTGTTTTCCTGACATTTGGGCCTTTTTTGAAAAATCATGATGTTGGTTTTCTTTAGATTTACTGTTAGAGCCCAATTTTGGCAGTATTTGTCGAGTAGGTCTAGTTGTTGCTGTAATCCCTGTTCTGTGGGAGACAGCAGAACCAGGTCGTCCGCATAGAACAGGGATTTCACTTCTCCATCCAAGAGACGGAGACCTGGTGACTCGCTTTGCTCCAGCATGTCTGCTAATTCATTTATGTATATGTTGAACAGGGTCGGGCTCAAATTGCAGCCCTGCCGGACGCCTCTTCTCTGGGTGAAGAAATCGGTGCGTTTGTCTCCAATTTTGACCCCGCATTTGTTTTACAGATACATTGATTTAATAAGGTCATAGACTTTGCCCCCTATTCCACATTGAAGAAGTTTATAATAGAGCCCTTCGTGCCATATAGAGTCAAAGGCTTTCTTGAAGTCGATGAAACAGGCGAATATTTTCCCATTTTTTGTTTGGTGTATATGTTTTTCAATGAGGGTGTGAAGGGTATAGATATGGTCGGCGGTGCGGTGTTTTGGAAGAAAGCCTATTTGGTTTTTTCTGAGGATATTATGTTTGTTAAGAAAATCAAGTAATCTACTATTTAGAATACTGCAGAATAACTTCCCTAGACAACTGTTGACACAGATGCCGCGGTAGTTATTTGGGTCTGATTTGTTTCCACTTTTATATATGGGGGAGATTAGTCCTTGGCACCAGATATCGGGAAAACAGCCTGAACGTAATATGATGTTGAATAATTTGAGTACCGCACCCTGCATCTCCATATTCTGAACTTGAGCATTTCATTTTTGATGTTGTCTGGGCCACAGGCTTTCTTTAGGTGGAGAGATTTTGTTTTTGTGGCCAGTTCTTTCCATGTGATTGGGGAGTCTAGAGGGTTTTGGTTGTCTTTAATTGTTGCTTCTAATGTGTGGAGTTTTTCTGTGACCTGATGTTGACTTGGGTTTGTTTCGTTTATTGGGATGTCTTTGTAGAGGTTTTCAAAATGTGTTCTCCAGATGTCGCCATCTTGGATTGGTAATGCTTGCAATTGTGTTGTACTCAGGTTATTCCACTTTTCCCAGAATTGTTTTGGATTGGTGGAGTTTTCAATTTCTTCGAGTATTTTGTGGGTATAGTTTTGTGTTTTGTTCCTAATGGTGTGTTTATATCTTTTGAGAGTTTCATTGTATCTAGTACGTAGGTCCGGATTGTTTGGTTGGCGATGCTTTTGGTTTGATATTTTTCTCAGTTCTTTTCTGGCATTTTTGCATTCGTGGTCAAACCATTTCTTATTTTTATTTTGTCTTTTGTGACGCTTCCTCTTCTGTTTCACAAGGTCGGCTTTTACAGCTGCCTCATGGAAGATCATATTTATATCCTCTATGGCCATGTTTACACCATCTCTGGTGATCTCGTATGGGTTTTCTTTAAATTTTGATATTTTACTTGTGAGATCAGGTGACTTTAGTGCTGTGATGAATTTTTCTCCACTGTCTGGGGCCCATCTGTATGTCTGGTTTATTTTATGGAGCTTACTGGGTTCCTTTTTTGTGTCTGTCATTTGGGCAGAAAGTTTAAGGTACATATTTATTTGGTTATGGTCTGAGAGGGGGGATTGCTGCCTGACAGTGAATGAGTTGATATCGCAGGGGTCCAGGTCAGTGATTGTATAGTCCACCACACTAGACCCAAGAGTTGAGGAGTATGTGAGTCTCCCTAGAGAGTCCCCTCTGAACCTACCGTTAACTATGTACAGGCCTAAGGCTCGGCAGAGTTGCACTACCTCCCTACCGCTTTTATTTATTTCACGATCAAGGTTGTTCCGATTTGCGATGGCTGGTGTGACATCTAAAGGGGTCTGGCCAAACACATGGTTGTTTCCCTGTGGGTCTATGAAGTCAGGTTCACAACCGGTCCTTGCATTTAGGTCCCCACATATTATCACCTTTCCTTGGGCCTGGAAATGGCTGATTTCCATGTGGAGAGTATCAAATAACTCCTCTTCGAAATATGGCGATTCTATTGGAGGTATGTAGATCGCACATAAGTAAACATCTTTTTTTGCTATTCCTATATTTTTATCTAGTTTTAGCCATACGTGTGATTTTCCCTGTTTTACCGGTGAGATGTGTTTGTCCAGTTCTCCCTTATGCCACACCAATATTCCCCCGGAGGTTCTGCCCTTGCGTGTTTTAGTGTTCTTTACTGAGGGCACAATGATTTCATGGTACATTGGAGGACAGTGGGTCGGCACGTCCTTTTGGCACCATGTTTCTGTTAACACAATTATATCAATGTCTTTTATAGCTTTTAGGAATTCAGGGTCTGTACTCTTCATCCCAAAAGTTGAGGAGCGGAGGCCCTGGATATTCCAGCAGCTTATGTGGAAAGAACGCATTTATATAGTTCAAAAAAACGAAATAAAATGGACCTATTTTGTGGGATGAGTGTGGAAACACTATTTTCTATAATGCTAAATGATGATTTAGTATAAATTTCATGAGGCATGCACATATATCTATCTCTCTCTCTCTCACACATTCCCAGTCTCTCTCTCTCTCTCACTCCCAATCTCTCTCTCTATCTCTCTCACTCCAAGTCTCTCTCTCTCTCACCTCCAGTCCCTCTCTCTCTCTCACACTCCCAATCTCTCTCCCTCTCACACTGCCAATCTCTCTATCTCTCACACTCCCAGTCTCTCTCTCTCTCACACATTCCCAGTCTCTCTCTCTCTCTCACTCCCAATCTCTCTCTCTATCTCTCTCACTCCCAGTCTCTCTCTCTCTCTCTCACACACTCCCAGTCTCTCTCTCTCTCACTCCCAGTCTCTCTCTTTCTCTCTCACTCCCAATCTCTCTCTCTCTCACACTACCAGTCTCTCTCTCTCTCACACTCCCAATCTCTCTCTCTCTCACACTCCAAATCTCTCTCTCTCTCACACTCCCAATCTCTCTCTCTCACACTCCCAGTCTCTCTCTCACACTCCCAATCTCTCTCTCTCTCACTCCCAGTCTCTCTCTCTCTCACACTCCCAGTCTCTCTCTCTCTCACACTCCCAATCTCTCTCTCTCTCACACTCCCAATCTCTCTCCCTCTCCACTCCCAATCTCTCTCTCTCTCACACTCCCAATCTCTCTCCCTCTCACACTCCCAATCTCTCTCGAACACACTCCCACTCTCTCTCTCTCTCACACAATCCCACTCTCTCTCTCTCTCTCACACACACACTCCCACTCTCTCTCTCTCCCTCTCTCTCACACTCTCTCTCTCTCTCACTCACACTCCCACTCCCTCTCTCTCACACTCCCACTCTCTCTCTCTCTCACACTCCCACTCTCTCTCTCTCTCTCTCTCTCTCACACACTCCCACTCTCTCTCTCTCTCACTCCCAATCTCTCTCTCTCTCACTCCCAATCTCTCTCTCTTTCACACTCCCAGTCTGTCTCACTCTCTCTCACACTTTCCCACTCTCTTTCTCTCTCTCACTCCCAATCTCTCTCTCTATCTCTCTCACTCCCAGTCTCTCTCTCTCTCTCTCTCTCTCACACTCCCAGTCTCTCTCTCTCTCACTCCCAGCCTCTCTCTCTCTCTCACACTCCCAATCTCTCTCTCTCTCACACTCCCAATCTCTCTCTCTCTCACATCCCCAGTCTCTCTCTCTCTCTCACACATTCCCAGACTCTCTCTCTCTCTCACTCCCAATCTCTCTCTCTATCTCTCTCACTACCAGTCTCTCTCTCTCTCTCTCTCACACTCCCAGTCTCTCGCTCTCTCACTCCCAGTCTCTCTCTCTCTCTCACACTCCCAATCACCCACTCTCTCACACTCCAAATCTCTCTCTCACACTCCCAATCTCTCTCTCTCTCACACTCCCAGTCTCTCTCTCTCTCACACTCCCAATCTCTCTCTCTCTCACACTCCCAGTCTCTCTCTCTCTCACACTCCCAATCTCTCTCTCTCTCACACTCCCAATCTCTGTCTCTCTCACACTCCCAATCTCTCTCTCTCTCACACTCCCAATCTCTCTCTCTCACACTCCCAATCTCTCTCTCTCTCTCACATTCCCACTCTCTCTCTCTCTCTCACACTCCCAATCTCTCTCTCTCTCACACTCCCAATCTCTCTCTCTCTCACTCCCAGTCTCTCTCTCTCACACTCCCAATCTCTCTCTCTCTCACACTCCAAATCACTCTCTCACACACTCCCAGTCTCTCTCTCTCTCACACTCGCAATCTCTCTCTCTCTCACACTCCCAATCTCTCTCTCTCACACTCCCAATCTCTCTCTCTCTCACACTCCCAATCTCTCTCTCTCTCACACTCCCAATATCTCTCTCTCTCAC
>NC_140987.1:320785442-320866454 GCF_052327205.1 Somniosus microcephalus
TCTGTAGGTGTCAATCGATTTGACATTTGTTGGGTACATACAATATTACTTTTAAACAATATTAATTTTAAACAGTCTTTGTAATTCATTTGGTACGTTCAATATTAATTTTAAACAGTCTTAATTTTAAACAGTCCTCAGGTTGTGACATGTTGTTACATATTTGGCCCCAAGGTATGGTCTGTCTCCTTCTCCTAGGACTAATCTCAATTTTGACAGGTCATCCAATTCCTTGAAATCTGGGGTTGTTTGGCTTAGCTTGTTGAATAATATGTTTCTTGATGTGTTGAATTTTTCGCATTTTAGGAAGAAATGCATCTCTGTTTCAACCTCACCGGCCAGACATTGATCGCATATTCTATTCTCTCTAGGCTGCCAGGATTTCTTGTATCTGCCTTTTTCAATTTCCAGTTGGTGGTCGCTTAGTCTGTACCTGGTGAGGGTCTGTCTCTGTTTTGTGTCTCTGATGGTCGTGAGGTAGTCTGCCAGTTTATATTCTCTTTTTAGGGCCCGGTAACATTCTAATCTGCTTTGGCTTTCGGTTATTTTGTTCCAATGTTCCAGGTAGGTTTCTTTGCATTTTTTAATGATTTGGTTCACTCGGATTGGTGTTTGGACGGCTGTGTTGGTCTGGGGCTGGTCAGGGTCCGGCTGAGTACTTAGTTTCAGTAGCAGCTGACTCAGGGGACTCTTTTCTGGGTTTAGCTCTTGGGTCTGAAAGGCTTTGAAATGAAGGGTTTCTGGGGAGCTAGATTTGAGGTGATTTAGGAAGTTTAGTGCTCGTTTTTGGATGTTTATTATCAGTGGGTATCTGCCTAGTTCGGCTCTGCATGCATTTGTTGGCGTTTTTCTTTGGGTGCGAAGGATGCTTCGGCAGAATTCTGCATGTAGGGCTTCTATTGTGTGTTTTTCCCATTTAGTGTAGCTTTGGTGATTTAGCGGGCCCCATACTTCACTACCGTACAGTGCAATGGGCAGGATTATGCTGTCAAATATTTTGAGCCAGATTTTGATTGGGATTTGGATGTTGTAGAATTTTCTTTTTATTGCATATAGGGCTCTTCGTGCTTTTTCTTTTTGTGCATTCACTGCTATGCTGAAGCTCCCTGACGCTGTAATAGTTAGACCAAGGTAGGTGTAGCTCATAGTGTGTCCTATAGTGGTATCACTGAGGGTAAACTGGTATTTGTTTTCCTGACATTTGGGCCTTTTTTGAAAAATCATGATGTTGGTTTTCTTTAGATTTACTGTTAGAGCCCAATTTTGGCAGTATTTGTCGAGTAGGTCTAGTTGTTGCTGTAATCCCTGTTCTGTGGGAGACAGCAGAACCAGGTCGTCCGCATAGAACAGGGATTTCACTTCTCCATCCAAGAGACGGAGACCTGGTGACTCGCTTTGCTCCAGCATGTCTGCTAATTCATTTATGTATATGTTGAACAGGGTCGGGCTCAAATTGCAGCCCTGCCGGATGCCTCTTCTCTGGGTGAAGAAATCGGTGCGTTTGTCTCCAATTTTGACCCCGCATTTGTTTTTCAGATACATTGATTTAATAAGGTCATAGACTTTGCCCCCTATTCCACATTGAAGAAGTTTATAATAGAGCCCTTCGTGCCATATAGAGTCAAAGGCTTTCTTGAAGTCGATGAAACAGGTGAATATTTTCCCATTTTTTGTTTGGTGTATATGTTTTTCAATGAGGGTGTGAAGGGTATAGATATGGTCGGCGGTGCGGTGTTTTGGAAGAAAGCCTATTTGGTTTTTTCTGAGGATATTATGTTTGTTAAGAAAATCAAGTAATCTACTATTTAGAATACTGCAGAATAACTTCCCTAGACAACTGTTGACACAGATGCCGCGGTAGTTATTTGGGTCTGATTTGTTTCCACTTTTATATATGGGGGAGATTAGTCCTTGGCACCAGGTATCGGGAAAACAGCCTGAACGTAATATGATGTTGAATAATTTGAGTACCGCACCCTGCATCTCCATATTGCTGAACTTGAGCATTTCATTTTTGACGTTGTCTGGGCCACAGGCTTTCTTTAGGTGGAGAGATTTTGTTTTTGTGGCCAGTTCTTTCCATGTGATTGGGGAGTCTAGAGGATTTTGGTTGCCTTTAATTGTTGCTTCTAATGTGTGGAGTTTTTCTGTGACCTGATGTTGACTTGGGTTTGTTTCGTTTATTGGGATGTCTTTGTAGAGGTTTTCAAAATGTGTTCTCCAGATGTCGCCATCTTGGATTGGTAATGCTTGCAATTGTGTTGTACTCAGGTTATTCCACATTTCCCAGAATTGTTTTGGATTGGTGGAGTTTTCGATTTCTTCGAGTATTTTGTGGGTATAGTTTTGTGTTTTGTTCCTAATGGTGTGTTTATATCTTTTGAGGGTTTCATTGTATCTAGTACGTAGGTCCGGATTGTTTGGTTGGCGATGCTTTTGGTTTGATATTTTTCTCAGGTCTTTTCTGGCATTTTTGCATTCGTGGTCAAACCATTCCTTATTTTTATTTTGTCTTTTGTGACGCTTCCTCTTCTGTTTCACAAGGTCGGCTTTTACAGCTGCCTCATGGAAGATCATATTTATATCCTCTATGGCCATGTTTACACCATCTCTGGTGATCTCGTATGGGTTTTCTTTAAATTTTGATATTTTACTTGTGAGATCAGGTGACTTTAGTGCTGTGATGAATTTTTCTCCACTGTCTGGGGCCCATCTGTATGTCTGGTTTATTTTATGGAGCTTACTGGGTTCCTTTTTTGTGTCTGTAGTTTGGGCAGAAAGTTTAAGGTAAATATTTATTTGGTTATGGTCTGAGAGGGGGGATTGCTGCCTGACAGTGAATGAGTTGATATCGCAGGGGTCCAGGTCAGTGATTGTATAGTCCACCACACTAGACCCAAGAGTTGAGGAGTATGTGAGTCTCCCTAGGGAGTCCCCTCTGAACCTACCGTTAACTATGTACAGGCCTAAGGCTCGGCAGAGTTGCACTACCTCCCTACCGCTTTTATTTATTTCACGATCAAGGTTGTTCCGATTTGCGATGGCTGGTGTGACATCTAAAGGGGTCTGGCCAAACACATGGTTGTTTCCCTGTGGGTCTATGAAGTCAGGTTCACAACCGGTCCTTGCATTTAGGTCCCCACATATTATCACCTTTCCTTGGGCCTGGAAATGGCTGATTTCCATGTGGAGAGTATCTAATAACTCCTCTTCGAAATATGGCAATTCTATTGGAGGTATGTAGATCGCACATAAGTAAACATCTTTTTTTGCTATTCCTATATTTTTATCTAGTTTTAGCCATACGTGTGATTTTCCCTGTTTTACCGGTGAGATGTGTTTGTCCAGTTCTCCCTTATACCACACCAATATTCCCCCGGAGGTTCTGCCCTTGCGTGTTTTAGTGTTCTTTACTGAGGGCACAATGATTTCATGGTACATTGGAGGACAGTGGGTCGGCACGTCCTTTTGGCACCATGTTTCTGTTAACACAATTATATCAATGTCTTTTATAGCTTTTAGGAATTCAGGGTCTGTTCTCTTCATCCCAAAAGTTGAGGAGCGGAGGCCCTGGATATTCCAGCAGCTTATGTGGAAAGAACGCATTTATATAGTTCAATAAAACGAAATAAAATGGACCTATTTTGTGGGATAAGTGTGGAAACACTATTTTCTATAATGCTAAATGATGATTTAGTATAAATTTCATGAGGCATGCACTTATATCTATCTAATAATATTAATAATACTGATAAGATAACAATAATGATAATGATAAATAACAATATTAATAATTTCTCCGGCTCTCTCTCTCTCTCACACTCCCAATCTCTCTCTCTCTCACACTCCCAATCTCTCTCTCTCTCACACTCCCAATCTCTCTCTCTCTCACTCCCAATCTCTCTCTCACGCTCCCAGTCTCTCTCTCTCTCACACACACTCCCACTCTCTCTCTCTCTCACACTCCCAGAGTCTCCCTCTCTCTCTCACACACTCTCTCTCTCTCTCTCTCTCTCTCTCTCTCACACTCCCAGTCGCTCTCTCTCTCTCACACACTCTCTCTCTCTCTCTCACTCCCAGTCTCTCTCTCACTCTCACTCTCTCTCTCTCTCTCACACACACTCTCACTCTCTCTCTCTCTCACAATTCCAGTCTCTCTGTCTCTCTCTCACACTCCCAGCCTCTCTCTCTCTCACACACTCCCAGTCTCTCTCTCTTTCTCACACACTCCCAGTCTCTCTCTCTCTCTCTCACACACACTCACACTCTCTCTCTCACACACTCCCACTCTCTCTCTCACACAATCCCACTCTCTCTCTCTCTCTCAAACACACACTCCCACTCTCTCTCTCTCTCTCTCTCTCTCACACACACTCTCTCTCTCTCCCACTCACACTCCCACTCTCTCTCTCTCACACTCACACTCTCTCTCTCTCTCACACTCCCACTCTTTCTCTCTCTCTCTCTCTCTCTCTCTCACACACACTCCCACTCACTCTCTCTCTCACACTCCCAGTCTGTCTCTCTCTCTCTCTCACATTCCCAGTCTCTCTCTCTCTCTCACTCCCAATCTCTCTCTCTATCTCTCTCACTCCCAGTCTCTCTCTCTCTCACACTCCCAATCTCTCTCTCTCTCACACTCCCAATCTCTCTCTCTCTCACTCCCAATCTCTCTCTCACGCTCCCAGTCTCTCTCTCTCTCACACACACTCCCACTCTCTCTCTCTCACACACTCCCAGAGTCTCCCTCTCTCTCTCACACACTCTCTCTCTCTCTCTCTCTCTCTCTCTCTCACACTCCCAGTCGCTCTCTCTCTCTCACACACTCTCTCTCTCTCTCTCACTCCCAGTCTCTCTCTCACTCTCACTCTCTCTCTCTCTCTCACACACACTCTCACTCTCTCTCTCTCTCACAATTCCAGTCTCTCTGTCTCTCTCTCACACTCCCAGCCTCTCTCTCTCTCACACACTCCCAGTCTCTCTCTCTTTCTCACACACTCCCAGTCTCTCTCTCTCTCTCTCACACACACTCACACTCTCTCTCTCACACACTCCCACTCTCTCTCTCACACAATCCCACTCTCTCTCTCTCTCTCAAACACACACTCCCACTCTCTCTCTCTCTCTCTCTCTCTCACACACACTCTCTCTCTCTCCCACTCACACTCCCACTCTCTCTCTCTCACACTCACACTCTCTCTCTCTCTCACACTCCCACTCTTTCTCTCTCTCTCTCTCTCTCTCTCTCACACACACTCCCACTCACTCTCTCTCTCACACTCCCAGTCTGTCTCTCTCTCTCTCTCACATTCCCAGTCTCTCTCTCTCTCTCACTCCCAATCTCTCTCTCTATCTCTCTCACTCCCAGTCTCTCTCTCTCTCACACTCCCAGTCTCTCTCTCTCTCACTCCCAGTCTCTCTCTCTCTCACACTCCCAATCTCTCTCTCTCTCACACTCCCAATCTCTCTATCTCTCACACTCCCAGTCTCTCTCTCTCATACATTCCCAGTCTCTCTCACTCCCAATCTCTCTCTCTATCTCTCTCACTCACAAATTCTCTCTCTATCTCTCTCACTCCCAGTCTCTCTCTCTCTCTCTCTCACACTCCCAGTCTCTCTCTCTCTCACTCCCAGTCTCTCTCTCTCTCTCACA
Source organism: Somniosus microcephalus (assembly GCF_052327205.1). NCBI lineage: Eukaryota > Metazoa > Chordata > Chondrichthyes > Squaliformes > Somniosidae > Somniosus > Somniosus microcephalus. The sequence continues at coordinate 320,791,096 of NC_140987.1, forward strand.
CTCACAATCTCTCTCTCTCTCACACTCCCAATCTCTCTCTCACACTCCCAATCTCTCTCTCTCTCTCTCACACTCCCAATCTCTCTCTCTCTCACACTCCCAATCTCTCTCTCTCTCTCTCACACTCCCAATCTCTCTCTCTCTCTCACACTCCCATTCTCTCTCTCACACTCCCAGTCTCTCTCTCTCTCTCACACTCACAATCTCTCTCTCTCTCACTCCCAATCTCTCTCTCTCTCACACTCCCAATCTCTCTCTCACGCTCTCAATCTCTCTCTCTCACACTCCCAATCTCTCTCTCTCTCACACCCCCAATCTCTCTCTCTCACACTCCCAGTCTCTCTCTCTCTCACACTCCCAATCTCTCTCTCTCACACTCCCAGTCTCTCTCTCACACTCCCAATCTCTCTCTCTCACACTCCCAATCTCTCTCTCTCACACCCCCAATCTCTCTCTCTCTCACAATCCCAATCTCTCTCTCTCTCACACTTCCAATCTCTCTCTCTCTCACACTCCCAATCACTCTCTCTCACACTCCCAGTCACTCTCTCTCTCACACTCCCAATCTCTCTCTCTCACACTCCCAATCTCTCTCTCTCTCACACTCCCAGTCTCTCTCTCTCACACTCCCAATCTCTCTCTCTCACACTCCCAGTCTCTCTCTCTCTCACACTCCCAATCTCTCTCTCACACTCCCAATCTCTCTCTCTCACACTCCCAGTCTCTCTCTCTCTCGCGCTCCCAATCTCTCTCTCTCTCTCACACTCCCAATCTCTCTCTCTCTCACACTCCCAAACTCTCTCTCTCACAATCCCAGTCTCTCTCTCTCTCACGCTCCCAATCTCTCTCTCACACACTCCCAGTCTCTCTCTCTCTCACACTCCCAATCTCTCTCTCTCTCTCACACTACCAATCTCTCTCTATCACACTCCCAATCTCTCTCTCTCTCACACTCCCAATCTCTCTCTCTCTCACACTCCCAATCTCTCTCTCTCTCACACTCCCAATCTCTCTCTCTCTCACACTCCCAACCTCTCTCTCTCTCACACTCCCAATCTCTCTCTCTCACACTCCCAATCTCTCTCTCTCACACTCCCAATCTCTCCCTCTCACACTCCCAATCTCTCTCTCACGCTCCCAGTCTCTCTCTCTCTCACACGCACTCCCACTCCCTCTCTCTCACACTCCCAGAGTCTCACTCTCTCTCTCTCACACACTCTCTCTCTCTCTCTCGCTCACACTCCCAGTTGCTCTCTCTCTCACACACTCTCTCTCTCTCTCTCACTCCCAGTCTCTCTCTCACTCCCACTCTCTCTCTCTCTCTCTCTCACACACACTCTCACTCTCTCTCTCTCTCACACTTCCAGTCTCTCTGTCTCTCTCTCACACTCCCATCCTCTCTCTCCCTCACACATTCCCAGTCTCTCTCTCTTTCTCACACACTGCCAGTCTCTCTCTCTCTCACACACACATTCCCACTCTCTCTCTCTCTCACACTGACTCCCACTCTCTCTCTTTCACACACTCCCACTCTCTCTCTCTCTCTCACACACACTCCCACTCTCTCTCTCACACACTCCCACTCTCTCTCTCACACAATCCCACTCTCTCTCTCTCTCACACACACACTCCCACTCTCTCTCTCACTCTCTCTCTCTCTCTCACACTCTCTCTCTCTCTCTCTCACTCCCACTCCCACTCTCTCTCTCTCACTCCCAATCTCTCTCAATTCACAATTCACAATTCAAATTGCTTTATTGGCATGATAAGTTACATCTTATGTTGCCAAAGCATCAAAATACATTTATGGTTTAGCACATAAACGCAGTTCTATTCATACAGTGTATAAACAGGTATATCCCTGAGTGTATAAATATACATTCGCATTGTTTATATATATTCTTTTCTTAGTTTACTGGTTGTCCCTCTGTTCATGGCAAGCTGTAACATAGTGTGCCGCCAGTGTTATACAGCTTCTCTCCTCTCCCAGTAGGAATGGGAGTTTTTGGTTGTCATTCAGATTTCTGAAATCAGGGCATATTTGTGAGAATTTTTGGTAGAAATTCTCCCTGATGCCCTGATATTTTCCACAAGCTGTGAGGAAGTGCATCTCTGTCTCCACCACTCCCTGACTGCAGTGAGAGCATATCCTGTCCTCTCTTGGCAGCCTGGTCTGCCTGTGTCTGCCTTTTTCGATCGCTAGGCTATGTTCGCTAAGTCTGTACCTTGTCAAGGTTCTTCTCAGTTTGTTATCCTTTACCATGGTCAGGTAATCAGCTATGTTGTATTGTCTGTTTAGGGCCAAGTAGCAATTGAGTTTGCTTTGGGTTTTTGTTGTTTCTGCCCAATATGTCAGATATTTTTCCTTTTGCTTAGCGACGATTGTGTTGGGTCGAATTCTTTGTGTTACCCTGTCACTGTCCTGGGGCTGGTTATTGTTAGTATTGTTAGTAGTTACTTCACTGAGTCCCAGGACTAGTTGACTGAGGGTATTCTTCTTTATGGTCAGCTCTTGGCATTTCAGGGCGTCGTAGTGATAGCATTGGGGATTGCTCATTTGTAGGTGATTCCAAAATTTGGTGGCTCTTTTTTGGATAGTGATTATTAATGGATATTGGCCGAGTTCCGCCCTGCATGCATTGTTTACTGTTTTCCTTTGAGTCCGGAGGATACTTTTACAGAATTCTGCATGTAGGATCTCAATTGGGTGTTTGTCCCATTTTGCAAATTCTTGTTGAGTTAGCGGTCCCCATACCTCACTGCCATAGAGTGCAATTGGTTCAATTACTGATTTGAAAATTTTGAGCCAAATGCTAATTGGGATTTCTATTTGGATTGATTTTTTGATGGCATAGAAAGCCCTTCTTGCTTTCTCTTTCAGTTCATTCACAGCCAGTTTGAAGTTTCCCGTAGAACTGATTTTTAAGCCCAAGTATGTGTAGTTAGTGGTTTGTTCAATTTTGGTTGTTCCTACTGTGAAATTTATTTTGGGTCCCTGATGTTTGGATCTTTGCTGGAACACAAGGACTTTGGTTTTTTGGGGATTTATTGTCAGGGCCCAAGTCTGGCAGTACGACTCCAGCAGGTCCAGGTTTTGCTGTAGCCCCTCTTTAGTAGGTGACAGCAGAACCAGGTCGTCTGCATAGAGGAGGAATTTAACCTTGGATTCATATAGGGTGAGGCCGGGTGCTGTAGATTGTTCAAGTAGTTTTGCCAATCCATTTATGTAAATATTAAAGAGTGTCGGTGAGATTGGCGAGCCCTGCGTCACCCCCCGCCCCTGTGGGAAGTATTTTGTTTGTTTGTCTCCAATTTTAACTGCACATTTGTTGTTTGTATACATTGATTTAATTACATCATATGTTTTCCCTCCTACCCCACTTTCGATAAGTTTCAGGAATAAACCGTCATGCCAGATGGAGTCGAAAGCCTTCTGGAAATCTACAAAGCATGCGTAGATTTTGCTTTTGTTATGGTGAACGTGTTTGTCAATTAGGGTCTGTAGGGTGAAGATATGATCGGATGTTCTATAGTTTGGCAGGAATCCAATTTGGCTTTTACTCAAGACATTGTGCTCCTCAAGGAAGTTTATAAGTCTTTTGTTTATGATGCTACAGAATACCTTCCCCAGGTTACTGTTTACACAGATGCCTCGAAAGTTGTTTGGGTCGATTTTGTCCCCACTTTTGTATATGGGCGTTATGAGTCCTTTGTTCCAGATATCAGGGAAATAACCGACACTCAGAACCAAGTTGAAGAGTTTTAGGATAGCCAGTTTCATTTTGTTGTCTGTGTGTTTAATCATCTCGTTTAGTATGCCGTCTGTCCCGCAGGCTTTTCCTGGTCGCAGGTCCTTGAGTTTTTCAAGAAGTTCTTTTTCTGTTATTATGGCGTCCAGCGGGTTTTGGTTATCTTTTATGGCCATTTCTAGCTTTTCCAATTTTTTGCATATTTGGTGTTGCTCTGGTCTTAGTGTGTTTTTCTGGTATAATTTTTCAAAGTGGTTTACCCATGTGTCCCCATTTTGACTGGCCAAATCGTCGTGTTGTTTTTTGTGTAGTGTTTTCAAGTTTTCCCAGAAACAATTGGAATCAATGGATTCCTCCATGGAGCTGAGTGTATTCTTAATATATTGCTCTTTCTTGGTTCTGAGTGTGTTTCTGTATTGTGTTAGTGTCTGACAGTAAGTAAGGCGTAGTTCCTCGTTTTCTGGATGTCTGTGTTTTTGGTTTGATATTTTTCTAAGTTTTTTCCTCATGTTATGGCAATCTCGGTCAAACCATTTTTCATAGTTTCTCTCAGACTCTCACACTCCCAATCTCTCTCTCTCTCTCACACTCCCAATCTCTCTCTCTCTCTCACACTCCCAATCTCTCTCTCTCAAACTCCCAATCTCTCTCTCTCACAATCCCAATCTCTCTCTCTCTCACACTCCCAATATCTCTCTCTCTCACACTCCCAATCTCTCCCTCTCACACTCCCAATCTCTCTCTCTCTCACACTCCCAATCTCTCTCTGTCTCACGCTCCCAATCTCTCTCTCTCTCTCACTCCCAAACTCTCTCCCTGACACTCCCAGTCTCTCTCTCTCACACTCCCAATCTCCCTCTCTCTCACACTCCCAATCTCTTTCTCTCACACTCCCAATCTCTCTCTCTCTCACACTCCCAATCTCTCTCTCTCACAATCCCAATTTCTCTCCCTCACATTCCCAGTCTCTCTCTCTCACACTCCCAATCTCTCGCTCTCTCACACTCCCAATCTCTCTCTCTCACACACTCCCAATCTCTCTCTCTCTCACACTCCCAATCTCTCTCTCTCTCACATTCCCAATCTCTCACACTCCCAATCTCTCTCTCTCACACTCCCAATTTCTCACTCTCACTCCCAGTCTCTCTCTCTCACTCCCAGTCTCTCTCTATCTCACACTCCCAATCTCTCTCTCTGACACGCCCAATCTCTCTCTCTCTCTCACACTCCCAATCTCTCTCTCTCACGCTCCCAATCTCTCTCTCTCACACTCCCAATCTCTCTCTCACACTCCCAATCTCTCTCTCTCTCACACTCCCAATCTCTCTCTCTGTCACACTCCCACTCTCTCTCTCTCTCTCTCTCACACCCCCAAACTCTCTCTCTCACACTCCCAATCTCTCTCTCTCACACTCCCAGTCTCTCTCTCACACTCCCAATCTCTCTCTCTCACACTCCCAATCTCTCTCTCTCACACCCCCAATCTCTCTCTCTCTCACAATCCCAATCTCTCTCTCTCTCACACTTCCAATCTCTCTCTCTCTCACACTCCCAATCACTCTCTCTCACACTCCCAGTCACTCTCTCTCTCACACTCCCAATCTCTCTCTCTCTCACACTCCCAATCTCTCTCTCTCTCACACTCCCAGTCTCTCTCTCTCACACTCCCAATCTCTCTCTCTCACACTCCCAGTCTCTCTCTCTCTCACACTCCCAATCTCTCTCTCACACTCCCAATCTCTCTCTCTCACACTCCCAGTCTCTCTCTCTCTCGCGCTCCCAATCTCTCTCTCTCTCTCACACTCCCAATCTCTCTCTCTCTCACACTCCCAAACTCTCTCTCTCACAATCCCAGTCTCTCTCTCTCTCACGCTCCCAATCTCTCTCTCACACACTCCCAGTCTCTCTCTCTCTCACACTCCCAATCTCTCTCTCTCTCTCACACTACCAATCTCTCTCTATCACACTCCCAATCTCTCTCTCTCTCACACTCCCAATCTCTCTCTCTCTCACACTCCCAATCTCTCTCTCTCTCACACTCCCAATCTCTCTCTCTCTCACACTCCCAACCTCTCTCTCTCTCACACTCCCAATCTCTCTCTCTCACACTCCCAATCTCTCTCTCTCACACTCCCAATCTCTCCCTCTCACACTCCCAATCTCTCTCTCACGCTCCCAGTCTCTCTCTCTCTCACACGCACTCCCACTCCCTCTCTCTCACACTCCCAGAGTCTCACTCTCTCTCTCTCACACACTCTCTCTCTCGCTCACACTCCCAGTTGCTCTCTCTCTCACACACTCTCTCTCTCTCTCTCACTCCCAGTCTCTCTCTCACTCCCACTCTCTCTCTCTCTCTCTCTCACACACACTCTCACTCTCTCTCTCTCTCACACTTCCAGTCTCTCTGTCTCTCTCTCACACTCCCATCCTCTCTCTCCCTCACACATTCCCAGTCTCTCTCTCTTTCTCACACACTGCCAGTCTCTCTCTCTCTCACACACACATTCCCACTCTCTCTCTCTCTCACACTGACTCCCACTCTCTCTCTTTCACACACTCCCACTCTCTCTCTCTCTCTCACACACACTCCCACTCTCTCTCTCACACACTCCCACTCTCTCTCTCACACACTCCCACTCTCTCTCTCTCTCACACACACACTCCCACTCTCTCTCTCACTCTCTCTCTCTCTCTCACACTCTCTCTCTCTCTCTCACTCCCACTCCCACTCTCTCTCTCTCACTCCCAATCTCTCTCAATTCACAATTCACAATTCAAATCGCTTTATTGGCATGATAAGTTACATCTTATGTTGCCAAAGCATCAAAATACATTTATGGTTTAGCACATAAACGCAGTTCTATTCATACAGTGTATAAACAGGTATATCCCTGAGTATATAAATATACATTCGCATTGTTTATATATATTCTTTTCTTAGTTTACTGGTTGTCCCTCTGTTCATGGCAAGCTGTAACATAGTGTGCCGCCAGTGTTATACAGCTTCTCTCCTCTCCCAGTAGGAATGGGAGTTTTTGGTTGTCATTCAGATTTCTGAAATCAGGGCATATTTGTGAGAATATTTGGTAGAAATTCTCCCTGATGCCCTGATATTTTCCACAAGCTGTGAGGAAGTGCATCTCTGTCTCCACCACTCCCTGACTGCAGTGAGAGCATATCCTGTCCTCTCTTGGCAGCCTGGTCTGCCTGTGTCTGCCTTTTTCGATCGCTAGGCTATGTTCGCTAAGTCTGTACCTTGTCAAGGTTCTTCTCAGTTTGTTATCCTTTACCATGGTCAGGTAATCAGCTATGTTGTATTGTCTGTTTAGGGCCAAGTAGCAATTGAGTTTGCTTTGGGTTTTTGTTGTTTCTGCCCAATATGTCAGATATTTTTCCTTTTGCTTAGCGACGATTGTGTTGGGTCGAATTCTTTGTGTTACCCTGTCACTGTCCTGGGGCTGGTTATTGTTAGTATTGTTAGTAGTTACTTCACTGAGTCCCAGGACTAGTTGACTGAGGGTATTCTTCTTTATGGTCAGCTCTTGGCATTTCAGGGCGTCGTAGTGATAGCATTGGGGATTGCTCATTTGTAGGTGATTCCAAAATTTGGTGGCTCTTTTTTGGATAGTGATTATTAATGGATATTGGCCTAGTTCCGCCCTGCATGCATTGTTTACTGTTTTCCTTTGAGTCCGGAGGATACTTTTACAGAATTCTGCATGTAGGGTCTCAATTGGGTGTTTGTCCCATTTTGCAAATTCTTGTTGAGTTAGCGGTCCCCATACCTCACTGCCATAGAGTGCAATTGGTTCAATTACTGATTTGAAAATTTTGAGCCAAATGCTAATTGGGATTTCTATTTGGATTGATTTTTTGATGGCATAGAAAGCCCTTCTTGCTTTCTCTTTCAGTTCATTCACAGCCAGTTTGAAGTTTCCCGTAGAACTGATTTTTAAGCCCAAGTATGTGTAGTTAGTGGTTTGTTCAATTTTGGTTGTTCCTACTGTGAAATTTATTTTGGGTCCCTGATGTTTGGATCTTTGCTGGAACACAAGGACTTTGGTTTTTTGGGGATTTATTGTCAGGGCCCAAGTCTGGCAGTACGACTCCAGCAGGTCCAGGTTTTGCTGTAGCCCCTCTTTAGTAGGTGACAGCAGAACCAGGTCGTCTGCATAGAGGAGGAATTTAACCTTGGATTCATATAGGGTGAGGCCGGGTGCTGTAGATTGTTCAAGTAGTTTTGCCAATCCATTTATGTAAATATTAAAGAGTGTCGGTGAGATTGGCGAGCCCTGCGTCACCCCCCGCCCCTGTGGGAAGTATTTTGTTTGTTTGTCTCCAATTTTAACTGCACATTTGTTGTTTGTATACATTGATTTAATTACATCATATGTTTTCCCTCCTACCCCACTTTCGATAAGTTTCAGGAATAAACCGTCATGCCAGATGGAGTCGAAAGCCTTCTGGAAATCTACAAAGCATGCGTAGATTTTGCTTTTGTTATGGTGAACGTGTTTGTCAATTAGGGTCTGTAGGGTGAAGATATGATCGGATGTTCTATAGTTTGGCAGGAATCCAATTTGGCTTTTACTCAAGACATTGTGCTCCTCAAGGAAGTTTATAAGTCTTTTGTTTATGATGCTACAGAATACCTTCCCCAGGTTACTGTTTACACAGATGCCTCGAAAGTTGTTTGGGTCGATTTTGTCCCCACTTTTGTATATGGGCGTTATGAGTCCTTTGTTCCAGATATCAGGGAAATAACCGACACTCAGAACCAAGTTGAAGAGTTTTAGGATAGCCAGTTTCATTTTGTTGTCTGTGTGTTTAATCATCTCGTTTAGTATGCCGTCTGTCCCGCAGGCTTTTCCTGGTCGCAGGTCCTTGAGTTTTTCAAGAAGTTCTTTTTCTGTTATTATGGCGTCCAGCGGGTTTTGGTTATCTTTTATGGCCATTTCTAGCTTTTCCAGTTTTTTGCATATTTGGTGTTGCTCTGGTCTTAGTGTGTTTTTCTGGTATAATTTTTCAAAGTGGTTTACCCATGTGTCCCCATTTTGACTGGCCAAATCGTCGTGTTGTTTTTTGTGTAGTGTTTTCAAGTTTTCCCAGAAACAATTGGAATCAATGGATTCCTCCATGGAGCTGAGTGTATTCTTAATAAATTGCTCTTTCTTGGTTCTGAGTGTGTTTCTGTATTGTGTTAGTGTCTGACAGTAAGTAAGGCGTAGTTCCTCGTTTTCTGGATGTCTGTGTTTTTGGTTTGATATTTTTCTAAGTTTTTTCCTCATGTTATGGCAATCTCGGTCAAACCATTTTTCATAGTTTCTCTCAGACTCTCACACTCCCAATCTCTCTCTCTCTCTCACACTCCCAATCTCTCTCTCTCTCTCACACTCCCAATCTCTCTCTCTCAAACTCCCAATCTCTCTCTCTCACAATCCCAATCTCTCTCTCTCTCACACTCCCAATATCTCTCTCTCTCACACTCCCAATCTCTCCCTCTCACACTCCCAATCTCTCTCTCTCTCACACTCCCAATCTCTCTCTGTCTCACGCTCCCAATCTCTCTCTCTCTCTCACTCCCAAACTCTCTCCCTGACACTCCCAGTCTCTCTCTCTCACACTCCCAATCTCCCTCTCTCTCACACTCCCAATCTCTTTCTCTCACACTCCCAATCTCTCTCTCTCTCACACTCCCAATCTCTCTCTCTCACAATCCCAATTTCTCTCCCTCACATTCCCAGTCTCTCTCTCTCACACTCCCAATCTCTCGCTCTCTCACACTCCCAATCTCTCTCTCTCACACACTCCCAATCTCTCTCTCTCTCACACTCCCAATCTCTCTCTCTCTCACATTCCCAATCTCTCACACTCCCAATCTCTCTCTCTCACACTCCCAATTTCTCACTCTCACTCCCAGTCTCTCTCTCTCACTCCCAGTCTCTCTCTATCTCACACTCCCAATCTCTCTCTCTGACACGCCCAATCTCTCTCTCTCTCTCACACTCCCAATCTCTCTCTCTCACGCTCCCAATCTCTCTCTCTCACACTCCCAATCTCTCTCTCACACTCCCAATCTCTCTCTCTCTCACACTCCCAATCTCTCTCTCTGTCACACTCCCACTGTCTCTCTCTCTCTCTCTCACACCCCCAATCTCTCTCTCTCACACTCCCAGTCTCTCTCTCTCTCACACTCCCAATCTCTCTCTCTCACACTCCCAGTCTCTCTCTCACACTCCCAATCTCTCTCTCTCACACTCCCAATCTCTCTCTCTCACACCCCCAATCTCTCTCTCTCTCACAATCCCAATCTCTCTCTCTCTCACACTTCCAATCTCTCTCTCTCTCACACTCCCAATCACTCTCTCTCACACTCCCAGTCACTCTCTCTCTCACACTCCCAATCTCTCTCTCTCTCACACTCCCAATCTCTCTCTCTCTCACACTCCCAGTCTCTCTCTCTCACACTCCCAATCTCTCTCTCTCACACTCCCAGTCTCTCTCTCTCTCACACTCCCAATCTCTCTCTCACACTCCCAATCTCTCTCTCTCACACTCCCAGTCTCTCTCTCTCTCGCGCTCCCAATCTCTCTCTCTCTCTCACACTCCCAATCTCTCTCTCTCTCACACTCCCAAACTCTCTCTCTCACAATCCCAGTCTCTCTCTCTCTCACGCTCCCAATCTCTCTCTCACACACTCCCAGTCTCTCTCTCTCTCACACTCCCAATCTCTCTCTCTCTCTCACACTACCAATCTCTCTCTATCACACTCCCAATCTCTCTCTCTCTCACACTCCCAATCTCTCTCTCTCTCACACTCCCAATCTCTCTCTCTCTCACACTCCCAATCTCTCTCTCTCTCACACTCCCAACCTCTCTCTCTCTCACACTCCCAATCTCTCTCTCTCACACTCCCAATCTCTCTCTCTCACACTCCCAATCTCTCCCTCTCACACTCCCAATCTCTCTCTCACGCTCCCAGTCTCTCTCTCTCTCACACGCACTCCCACTCCCTCTCTCTCACACTCCCAGAGTCTCACTCTCTCTCTCTCACACACTCTCTCTCTCGCTCACACTCCCAGTTGCTCTCTCTCTCACACACTCTCTCTCTCTCTCTCACTCCCAGTCTCTCTCTCACTCCCACTCTCTCTCTCTCTCTCTCTCACACACACTCTCACTCTCTCTCTCTCTCACACTTCCAGTCTCTCTGTCTCTCTCTCACACTCCCATCCTCTCTCTCCCTCACACATTCCCAGTCTCTCTCTCTTTCTCACACACTGCCAGTCTCTCTCTCTCTCACACACACATTCCCACTCTCTCTCTCTCTCACACTGACTCCCACTCTCTCTCTTTCACACACTCCCACTCTCTCTCTCTCTCTCACACACACTCCCACTCTCTCTCTCACACACTCCCACTCTCTCTCTCACACAATCCCACTCTCTCTCTCTCTCACACACACACTCCCACTCTCTCTCTCACTCTCTCTCTCTCTCTCACACTCTCTCTCTCTCTCACTCCCACTCCCACTCTCTCTCTCTCACTCCCAATCTCTCTCAATTCACAATTCACAATTCAAGTCGCTTTATTGGCATGATAAGTTACATCTTATGTTGCCAAAGCATCAAAATACATTTATGGTTTAGCACATAAACGCAGTTCTATTCATACAGTGTATAAACAGGTATATCCCTGAGTATATAAATATACATTCGCATTGTTTATATATATTCTTTTCTTAGTTTACTGGTTGTCCCTCTGTTCATGGCAAGCTGTAACATAGTGTGCCGCCAGTGTTATACAGCTTCTCTCCTCTCCCAGTAGGAATGGGAGTTTTTGGTTGTCATTCAGATTTCTGAAATCAGGGCATATTTGTGAGAATTTTTGGTAGAAATTCTCCCTGATGCCCTGATATTTTCCACAAGCTGTGAGGAAGTGCATCTCTGTCTCCACCACTCCCTGACTGCAGTGAGAGCATATCCTGTCCTCTCTTGGCAGCCTGGTCTGCCTGTGTCTGCCTTTTTCGATCGCTAGGCTATGTTCGCTAAGTCTGTACCTTGTCAAGGTTCTTCTCAGTTTGTTATCCTTTACCATGGTCAGGTAATCAGCTATGTTGTATTGTCTGTTTAGGGCCAAGTAGCAATTGAGTTTGCTTTGGGTTTTTGTTGTTTCTGCCCAATATGTCAGATATTTTTCCTTTTGCTTAGCGACGATTGTGTTGGGTCGAATTCTTTGTGTTACCCTGTCACTGTCCTGGGGCTGGTTATTGTTAGTATTGTTAGTAGTTACTTCACTGAGTCCCAGGACTAGTTGACTGAGGGTATTCTTCTTTATGGTCAGCTCTTGGCATTTCAGGGCGTCGTAGTGATAGCATTGGGGATTGCTCATTTGTAGGTGATTCCAAAATTTGGTGGCTCTTTTTTGGATAGTGATTATTAATGGATATTGGCCGAGTTCCGCCCTGCATGCATTGTTTACTGTTTTCCTTTGAGTCCGGAGGATACTTTTACAGAATTCTGCATGTAGGATCTCAATTGGGTGTTTGTCCCATTTTGCAAATTCTTGTTGAGTTAGCGGTCCCCATACCTCACTGCCATAGAGTGCAATTGGTTCAATTACTGATTTGAACATTTTGAGCCAAATGCTAATTGGGATTTCTATTTGGATTGATTTTTTGATGGCATAGAAAGCCCTTCTTGCTTTCTCTTTCAGTTCATTCACAGCCAGTTTGAAGTTTCCCGTAGAACTGATTTTTAAGCCCAAGTATGTGTAGTTAGTGGTTTGTTCAATTTTGGTTGTTCCTACTGTGAAATTTATTTTGGGTCCCTGATGTTTGGATCTTTGCTGGAACACAAGGACTTTGGTTTTTTGGGGATTTATTGTCAGGGCCCAAGTCTGGCAGTACGACTCCAGCAGGTCCAGGTTTTGCTGTAGCCCCTCTTTAGTAGGTGACAGCAGAACCAGGTCGTCTGCATAGAGGAGGAATTTAACCTTGGATTCATATAGGGTGAGGCCGGGTGCTGTAGATTGTTCAAGTAGTTTTGCCAATCCATTTATGTAAATATTAAAGAGTGTCGGTGAGATTGGCGAGCCCTGCGTCACCCCCCGCCCCTGTGGGAAGTATTTTGTTTGTTTGTCTCCAATTTTAACTGCACATTTGTTGTTTGTATACATTGATTTAATTACATCATATGTTTTCCCTCCTACCCCACTTTCGATAAGTTTCAGGAATAAACCGTCATGCCAGATGGAGTCGAAAGCCTTCTGGAAATCTACAAAGCATGCGTAGATTTTGCTTTTGTTATGGTGAACGTGTTTGTCAATTAGGGTCTGTAGGGTGAAGATATGATCGGATGTTCTATAGTTTGGCAGGAATCCAATTTGGCTTTTACTCAAGACATTGTGCTCCTCAAGGAAGTTTATAAGTCTTTTGTTTATGATGCTACAGAATACCTTCCCCAGGTTACTGTTTACACAGATGCCTCAAAAGTTGTTTGGGTCGATTTTGTCCCCACTTTTGTATATGGGCGTTATGAGTCCTTTGTTCCAGATATCAGGGAAATAACCGACACTCAGAACCAAGTTGAAGAGTTTTAGGATAGCCAGTTTCATTTTGTTGTCTGTGTGTTTAATCATCTCGTTTAGTATGCCGTCTGTCCCGCAGGCTTTTCCTGGTCGCAGGTCCTTGAGTTTTTCAAGAAGTTCTTTTTCTGTTATTATGGCGTCCAGCGGGTTTTGGTTATCTTTTATGGCCATTTCTAGCTTTTCCAGTTTTTTGCATATTTGGTGTTGCTCTGGTCTTAGTGTGTTTTTCTGGTATAATTTTTCAAAGTGGTTTACCCATGTGTCCCCATTTTGACTGGCCAAATCGTCGTGTTGTTTTTTGTGTAGTGTTTTCAAGTTTTCCCAGAAACAATTGGAATCAATGGATTCCTCCATGGAGCTGAGTGTATTCTTAATATATTGCTCTTTCTTGGTTCTGAGTGTGTTTCTGTATTGTGTTAGTGTCTGACAGTAAGTAAGGCGTAGTTCCTCGTTTTCTGGATGTCTGTGTTTTTGGTTTGATATTTTTCTAAGTTTTTTCCTCATGTTATGGCAATCTCGGTCAAACCATTTTTCATAGTTTCTCTCAGACTCTCACACTCCCAATCTCTCTCTCTCTCTCACACTCCCAATCTCTCTCTCTCTCTCACACTCCCAATCTCTCTCTCTCAAACTCCCAATCTCTCTCTCTCACAATCCCAATCTCTCTCTCTCTCACACTCCCAATATCTCTCTCTCTCACACTCCCAATCTCTCCCTCTCACACTCCCAATCTCTCTCTCTCTCACACTCCCAATCTCTCTCTGTCTCACACTCCCAATCTCTCTCTCTCTCTCACTCCCAAACTCTCTCCCTGACACTCCCAGTCTCTCTCTCTCACACTCCCAATCTCCCTCTCTCTCACACTCCCAATCTCTTTCTCTCACACTCCCAATCTCTCTCTCTCTCACACTCCCAATCTCTCTCTCTCACAATCCCAATTTCTCTCCCTCACATTCCCAGTCTCTCTCTCTCACACTCCCAATCTCTCGCTCTCTCACACTCCCAATCTCTCTCTCTCACACACTCCCAATCTCTCTCTCTCTCACACTCCCAATCTCTCTCTCTCTCACATTCCCAATCTCTCACACTCCCAATCTCTCTCTCTCACACTCCCAATTTCTCACTCTCACTCCCAGTCTCTCTCTCTCACTCCCAGTCTCTCTCTATCTCACACTCCCAATCTCTCTCTCTGACATGCCCAATCTCTCTCTCTCTCTCACACTCCCAATCTCTCTCTCTCACGCTCCCAATCTCTCTCTCTCACACTCCCAATCTCTCTCTCACACTCCCAATCTCTCTCTCTCTCACACTCCCAATCTCTCTCTCTGTCACACTCCCACTCTCTCTCTCTCTCTCTCTCACACTCCCAATCTCTCTCTCTCTCTCACTCCCAGTCTCTCTCTCTCACACTCACAATCTCTCTCTCTCACACTCCCAATCTCTCTCTCTCACACTCCCTGTCTCTCTCTCTCACACACTCCCAGTCTCTCTCTCTCACACTCCCAATCTCTCTCTCTCTCACACTCCCAGTCTTTCTCTCTCTCTCACACTCCCAGTCTCTCTCTCACACACTCCCACTCTCTCTCTCTCTCTCTCAAACACACACTCCCACTCTCTCTCTCTCTCTCACACATTCCCAATCTCTCTCTCTCTCACACTCCCAATCTCTCTCTCTCTCACACTACCAATCTCTCTCACTCTCACACTCCCAATCTCTCTCCCTCTCACACTCCCAATCTCTCTCTCTCACACTCCCAATCTCTCTCTCTCACACTCCCAATATCTCTCTCTCTCGCACTCCCAATCTCTCTCTCTCTCACTCCCAGTCTCTCTCTCTCACACTCCCAATATCTCTCTCTCTCACATTCCCAATCTCTCACACTCCCAATCTCTCTCTCTCACACTCCCAATTTCTCTCTCTCACTCCCACTCTCTCTCTCTCACTCCCAGACTCTCTCTCTCTCTCACTCCCAGTCTCTCTCTCTCTCACACTCCCAATCTCTCTCTCTGACATGCCCAATCTCTCTCTCTCACTCCCAATCTCTCTCTCTCTCACACTCCCAATGTCTCTCTCTGACATGCCCAATCTCTCTCTCTCTCTCACACTCCCAATCTCTCTCTCTCACACTCCCAATCTCTCTCTCTCACACTCCCAATCTCTCTCTCGCACTCCCAATCTCTCTCTCTCTCACACTCCCAATCTCTCTCTCTGTCACACTCCCACTCTCTCTCTCTCTCTCTCTCACACTCCCAATCTCTCTCTCTCTCTCACTCCCAGTCTCTCTCTCTCATACTCCCAATCTCTCTCTCTCACACTCCCAATCTCTCGCTCTCTCACACTCCCAGTCTCTCTCTCTCACACACTCCCAGTCTCTCTCACACTCCCAATCTCTCTCTCTCTGACACTCCCAGTCTCTCTCTCTCACACTCCCAATCTCTCTCTCGCACTCCCAATCTCTCTCTCTCTCACACTCCCAATCTCTCTCTCTCTCTCACTCCCAGTTTCTCTCTCTCTCACACTCCCAAACTCTCTCTCTCTCACACTCCCAATCTCTCTCTCTCTCACACTCCCAATCTCTCTCTCTCACACTCCCAATCTCTCTCTCTCACACTCCCAATCTCTCTCTCTCGCACTTCCAATCTCTCTCTCTCGCACTCCCAATCTCTCTCTCTCACACTCCCAATCTCTCTCTCTCACACTCCCAGTCTCTCTCTCTCTCACACTCCCAAACTCTCTCTCTCACACTCCCAATCTCTCTCTCTCTCACGCTCCCCAATCTCTCTCTCTCTCACACTCCCAGTCTCTCTCTCTCACACTCCCAATCTCTCTCTGTCTCTCTCACTATGAATCTCACTCTCTCTCACTCTCCCAGTCTCTCTCTCTCTCTCTCTCTCTCACTCCCAATCTCTCTCTCTGTCACACTCCCAGTCTCTCGCTCTCTCACACTCCCAGTCTCTCTCTCTCACGCTCCCAATCACTCTCTCTCTCACACTCCCTCTCTCTCTCTCTCTCACACTCCCAGTCTCTCTCTCACACACTCCCACTCTCTCTCACTCTCTCTCTCTCACACACACTCCCACTCTCTCTCTCTCTCTCTCACTCCCAATCTCTCTCTCTCACACTCCCAATCTCTCTCTCTCTCACACTCCCAATCTCTCTCTTTCATACACTCCCAATCTCTCTCTCTATCACACTCCCAGTCTCTCTCTCTCTCTCTCTCACACTCCCAATCTCTCTCTCTCTCACACTACCAATCTCTCTCTCTGTAACACTCCCACTCTCTCTCTCTCTATCTCACACTCCCAATCTCTCTCTCTCTCTCACTCCCAGTCTCTGTCTCTCACACTCCCAATCTCTCTCTCTCACACTCCCAATCTCTCTCTCTCTCACACTCCCAGTCTCTCTCTCTCACACACTCCCAGTCTCTCTCTCTCACACTCCCAATCTCTCTCACTCTCACACTCCCAGTCTCTCTCTCTCTCTCACACTCCCAGTCTCTCTCTCACACACTCCCACTCTCTCTCTCTCTCTCTCTCTCTCTCACACACACTCCCACTCTCTCTCTCTCTCTCTCACTCCCAATCTCTCTCTCTCTCTCTCTCTCTCTCACACTCCCAATCTCTCTCTCTCTCACACTCCCAATCTCTCTCTCTCACGCACTCCCAGTCTCTCTCTCTCACACACTCCCAATCTCTCTCTCTCTCACACTCCCAGTCTCTCTCTCTCGCACACTCCCAGTCTCTCTCTCTCGCGCACACGCCCAGTCTCTCTCTCTCGCACACTCCCAATCTCTTTCTCTCCCACTCCCAATCTCTCTTTCTCGCACTTCCAATCTCTCTCTCTCACACTCCCAATCTCTCTCTCTCACACTCCCAATCTCTCTCTCTCACACTCCCAATCTCTATCTCTCGCAATCCCAATCTCCCTCTCTCACACTCCCAATCTCTCTCTCTCACACTCCCAGTCTCTCTCTCTCTCACACTCCCAAACTCTCTCTCTCTCACACTCCCAATCTCTCTCTCTCACACTCCCCAATCTCTCTCTCTCTCACACTACCCAGTCTCTCTCTCTCACACTCCCAATCTCTCTCTCTCTCACACTCCCAATCTCACTCTCTCTCACTCTCCCAGTCTCTCTCTCTCTCTTTCTCTCTCTCACCACTCCCAATCTCTCTCTCTCTCTCACACTCCCAGTCTCTCTCTCTCACACTCCCAATCTCTCTCTCTCTCACACTCCAGTCTCTCTCTCTCTCTCACACTCCCAGTCTCTCTCTCACACACTCCCACTCTCTCTCTCTCTCTCTCTCTCTCACTCCCAATCTCTCTCTCTCTCACACTCCCAATCTCTCTCTCTCTCACACTCCAATCTCTCTCTCTCACACACTCCCAATCTCTCTCTCTCTCACACTCCCAATCTCTCTCTCTCTCACACTCCCAATCTCTCTCTCTCGCACACTCCCAGTCTCTCTCTCTCGCACACTCACAGTCTCTCTCTCTCGCACACTCCCAATCTCTCTCTCTCGCACTCCCAATCTCTCTCTCTCACACTCCCAATCTCTCTCTCTCACACTCCCAATCTCTCTCTCTCACACTCCCAATCTCTCTCTCACCCTCCCAACCTCTCTCTCTCTCACACTCCCAATCTCTCTCTCTCACACTCCCAATCTCTCTCTCTCACACTCCCAATTTCTCTCTCTCACTCTCCCAGTCTCTCTCTCTCTCTCTCTCTCTCACTCCCAATCTCTCTCTCTGTCACACTCCCAGTCTCTCGCTCTCTCACACTCCCAGTCTCTCTCTCTCACACTCCCAATCTCTCTCTCTCTCACACTCCCAGTCTCTCTCTCTCTCTCACACTCCCAGTCTCTCTCTCACACACTCCCACTCAGTTTTCAGTTCAGTTCAAATGCTTTATTGGCATGAAAGTTTACAGAGAACCATATTGCCAAAGCTTACATTGCAAAAAGGTACAGTTTTCCAACCTTCTGTAGGTGTCAATCGATTTGACATTTGTTGGGTATATACAATATTACTTTTAAACAATATTAATTTTAAACAGTCTTTCTACTTCATTTGGTACGTTCAATATTAATTTTAAACAGTCTTACTTTTAAACAGTCCTCAGATTGTGACATGTTGTTACATATTTAGCCCCAAGGTATGGTCTGTCTCCTTCTCCTAGGACTAATCTCAATTTTGACAGATCATCCAATTCCTTGAAATCTGGGGTTGTTTGGCTTAGCTTGTTGAATAATATGTTTCTTGATGTGTTGAATTTTTCGCATTTTAGGAGGAAATGCATTTCTGTTTCAACCTCGCCAGCCAGACATTGATCGCATATTCTATTCTCTCTAGGCTGCCAGGATTTCTTGTATCTGCCTTTTTCAATTTCCAGTTGGTGGTCGCTTAGTCTGTACCTGGTGAGGGTCTGTCTCTGTTTTGTGTCTCTGATGGTCGTGAGGTAGTCTGCCAGTTTATATTCTCTTTTTAGGGCCCGGTAACATTCTAATCTGCTTTGGCTTTCGGTTATTTTGTTCCAATGTTCCAGGTAGGTTTCTTTGCATTTTTAATGATTTGGTTCACTCGGATTGGTGTTTGGACGGCTGTGTTGGTCTGGGGCTGGTCAGGGTCCGGCTGAGTACTTAATTTCAGTAGCAGCTGACTCAGGGGACTCTTTTCTGGGTTTAGCTCTTGGGTCTGAAAGGCTTTGAAATGAAGGGTGTCTGGGGAGCTAGATTTGAGGTGATTTAGGAAGTTTAGTGCTCGTTTTTGGATGTTTATTATCAGTGGGTATCTGCCTAGTTCGGCTCTGCATGCATTTGTTGGCGTTTTTCTTTGGGTGCGAAGAATGCTTCGGCAGAATTCTGCATGTAGGGCTTCTATTGTGTGTTTTTCCCATTTAGTGTAGCTTTGGTGATTTAGCGGGCCCCATACTTCACTACCGTACAGTGCAATGGGCAGGATTATGCTGTCAAAAATTTTGAGCCAGATTTTGATTGGGATTTGGATGTTGTAGAATTTTCTTTTTATTGCATATAGGGCTCTTCGGGCTTTTTCTTTTAGTGCATTCACTGCTATGCTGAAGCTCCCTGATGCTGTAATAGTTAGACCAAGGTAGGTGTAGCTCATAGTGTGTCTTATAGTGGTATCACTGAGGGTAAACTGGTATTTGTTTTCCTGACATCTGGGTCTTTTCTGAAAAATCATGATGTTGGTTTTCTTTAGATTTACTGTCTCTCTCTCTCTCTCACACTCCCAATCTCACTCTCTCTCACTCTCCCAGTCTCTCTCTTTCTCTCTCTCTCTCTCACTCCCAATCTCTCTCTCTTTCACACTCCCAGTCTCTCGCTCTCTCACACTCCCAGTCTCTCTCTCTCACACTCCCAATCTCTCTCTCTCTCACACTCCCAGTCTCTCTCTCTCTCTCACACTCCCAGTCTCTCTCTCACACACTCCCACTCTCTCTCTCTCTCTCTCTCTCTCACACACACTCCCACTCTCTCTCTCTCTCTCACTCCCAATCTCTCGCTCTCTCTCACACTCCCAATCTCTCTCTCTCTCACACTCCCAATCTCTCTCTCTCACACACTCCCAATCTCTCTCTCTCTCACACTCCCAGTGTTTCTCTCTCGCACACTCCCAGTCTCTCTCTCTCGCACACTCACAGTCTTTCTCTCTCGCACACTCGCAATCTCTCTCTCTCGCACTCCCAATCTCTCTCTCTCGCAATTCCAATCTCTCTCTCTCACACTCCCAATCTCTCTCTCTCACACTCCCAATCTCTCTCTCACACTCCCAACCTCTCTCTCTCTCACACTCCCAATCTCTCTCTCTCGAACTTCCAATCTCTCTCTCACACTCCCAATCTCTCCCTCTCACACTCCCAATCTCTCTCTCTCACACTCCCAATCTCTCTCTCTCACACTCCCAATTTCTCTCTCTCACACTCCCAGTCCCTCTCTCTCTCACACTCCCAATCTCTCTCTCTCACACTCCCAATCTCTCTCTCTCACACTCCCAAACTCTCTCTCTCTCTCACTCCCAGTCTCTCTCTCTCACACTCCCAATCTCTCTCTCTCACACTCCCAATCTCTCTCTCTCTCACACTCCCGGTCTCTCTCTCTCACACGCTCCCAGTCTGTCTCTCACACTCTCCCACTCTCTCTCTCTCTCTCTCTCTCACACACACACTCCCACTCTCTCTCTCTCTCTCTCACTCCCAATCTCTCTCTCTCTCTCTCTCTCACACTCCCAATCTCTCTCTCTCTCACACTCCCAATCTCTCTCTCTCACACTCTCCCAGTCTCTCTCTCTCACACACTCCCAATCTCTCTCTCTCTCACACTCCCAGTCTCTCTCTCTCGTACACTCCCAGTCTCTCTCTCTCTCGTACATGCCCAGTCTCTCTCTCTCGCACACTCCCAATCTCTCTCTCTCACACTCCCAATCTCTCTCTCCCGCACTCCCAATCTCTCTCTCTCTCTCACTCCCAAACTCTCTCTCTCTCACACTCCCAAACTCTCTCTCTCTCACACTCCCAATCTCTCTCTCTCTCACACTCCCTAATCTGTCTCTCTCACACTCCCAGTCTCTCTCTCTCACACTCCCAATCTCTCTCTCTCTCTCACACTCCCAATCTCACTCTCTCTCACTCTCCCAGTCTCTCTCTCTCTCTCTCTCACTCCCAATCTCTCTCTCTCTCACACTGCCAGCCTTTCGCTCTCTCACACTCCCAGTCTCTCTCTCTCACACTCCCAATCTCTCTCTCTCTCACACTCCCAGTCTCTCTCAGTTCAGTTCAGTTCAGTTCAAATGCTTTATTGGCATGAAAATTTACAGAGAACCATATTGCCAAAGCTTACATAGCAAAAAGGTACAGTTTTCCAACATTCTGTAGGTGTCAATCGATTTGACATTTGTTGGGTACATACAATATTACTTTTAAACAATATTAATTTTAAACAGTCTTTCTACTTCATTTGGTACGTTCAATATTAATTTTAAACAGTCTTACTTTTAAACAGTCCTCAGGTTGTGACATGTTGTTACATATTTGGCCCCAAGGTATGGTCTGTCTCCTTCTCCTAGGACTAATCTCAATTTTGACAGATCATCCAATTCCTTGAAATCTGGGGTTGTTTGGCTTAGCTTGTTGAATAATATGTTTCTTGATGTGTTGAATTTTTCGCATTTTAGGAGGAAATGCATTTCTGTTTCAACCTCGCCGGCCAGACATTGATCGTATATTCTATTCTCTCTAGGCTGCCAGGATTTCTTGTATCTGCCTTTTTCAATTTCCAGTTGGTGGTCGCTTAGTCTGTACCTGGTGAGGGTCTGTCTCTGTTTTGTGTCTCTGATGGTCGTGAGGTAGTCTGCCAGTTTATATTCTCTTTTTAGTGCCCGGTAACATTCTAATCTGCTTTGGCTTTCGGTTATTTTGTTCCAATGTTCCAGGTAGGTTTCTTTGCATTTTTTAATGATTTGGTTCACTCGGATTGGTGTTTGGACGGCTGTGTTGGTCTGGGGCTGGTCAGGGTCCGGCTGAGTACTTAGTTTCAGTAGCAGCTGACTCAGGGGACTCTTTTCTGGGTTTAGCTCTTGGGTCTGAAAGGCTTTGAAATGAAGGGTGTCTGGGGAGCTAGATTTGAGGTGATTTAGGAAGTTTAGTGCTCGTTTTTGGATGTTTATTATCAGTGGGTATCTGCCTAGTTCGGCTCTGCATGCATTTGTTGGCGTTTTTCTTTGGGTGCGAAGGATGCTTCTGCAGAATTCTGCATGTAGGGCTTCTATTGTGTGTTTTTCCCATTTAGTGTAGCTTTGGTGATTTAGCGGGCCCCATACTTCACTACCGTACAGTGCAATGGGCAGGATTATGCTGTCAAATATTTTGAGCCAGATTTTGATTGGGATTTGGATGTTGTAGAATTTTCTTTTTATTGCATATAGGGCTCTTCGGGCTTTTTCTTTTAGTGCATTCACTGCTATGCTGAAGCTCCCTGATGCTGTAATAGTTAGACCAAGGTAGGTGTAGCTCATAGTGTGTCCTATAGTGGTATCACTGAGGGTAAACTGGTATTTGTTTTCCTGACATCTGGGACTTTTCTGAAAAATCATGATGTTGGTTTTCTTTAGATTTACTGTTAGAGCCCAATTTTGGCAGTATTTGTCGAGTAGGTCTAGTTGTTGCTGTAATCCCTGTTCTGTGGGAGACAGCAGAACCAGGTCGTCCGCATAGAACAGGGACTTCACTTCTCCATCCAGGAGACGGAGACCTGGTGACTCGCTTTGCTCCAGCATGTCTGCTAATTCATTTATGTATATGTTGAACAGGGTCGGGCTCAAATTGCAGCCCTGCCGGACGCCTCTTCTCTGGGTGAAGAAATCGGTGCGTTTGTCTCCAATTTTGACCCCGCATTTGTTTTTCAGATACATTGATTTAATAAGGTCATAGACTTTGCCCCCTATTCCACACTGAAGAAGTTTATAATAGAGCCCTTCGTGCCATATAGAGTCAAAGGCTTTCTTGAAGTCGATGAAACAGGCGAATATTTTCCCATTTTTTGTTTGGTGTTTATGTTTTTCAATGAGGGTGTGAAGGGTATAGATATGGTCGGCGGTGCGGTGTTTTGGAAGAAAGCCTATTTGGTTTTTTCTGAGGATATTATGTTTGTTAAGAAAATCAAGTAATCTACTATTTAGAATACTGCAGAATAACTTCCCTAGACAACTGTTGACACAGATGCTGCGGTAGTTATTTGGGTCTGATTTGTTTCCGCTTTTATATATGGGGGAGATTAGTCCTTGGCACCAGATATCGGGAAAACAGCCTGAGCGTAATATGATGTTGAATAGTTTGAGTATCGCACCCTGCATCTCCATATTGCTGAACTTTAGCATTTCATTTTTGATGTTGTCTGGGCCACAGGCTTTCTTTAGGTGGAGAGATTTTGTTTTTGTGGCCAGTTCTTTCCATGTGATTGGGGAGTCTAGAGGGTTTTGGTTGTCTTTAATTGTTGCTTCTAATGTGTGGAGTTTTTCTGTGACCTGATGTTGACTTGGGTTTGTTTTGTTTATTGGGATGTCTTTGTAGAGGTTTTCAAAATGTGTTCTCCAGATGTCGCCATCTTGGATTGGTAATGCTTGCAATTGTGTTGTACTCAGGTTATTCCACATTTCCCAGAATTGTTTTGGATTGGTGGAGTTTTCAATTTCTTCGAGTATTTTGTGGGTATAGTTTTGTGTTTTGTTCCTAATGGTGTGTTTATATCTTTTGAGGGTTTCATTGTATCTAGTACGTAGGTCCGGATTGTTTGGTTGCCGATGCTTTTGGTTTGATATTTTTCTCAGGTCTTTTCTGGCATTTTTGCATTCGTGGTCAAACCATTTCATATTTTTATTTTGTCTTTTGTGACGCTTCCTCTTCTGTTTCACGAGGTCGGCTTTTACAGCTGCCTCATGGAAGATCATATTTATATCCTCTATGGCCGTGTTTACACCATCTCTGGTGATCTCATATAGATTTTCTTTAAACTTTGAAATTTTACTTGTGAGATCAGGTGAATTTAGTGCTGTGATGAATTTATCTCCACTGTCTGGGGCCCATCTGTATGTCTGGTTTATTTTATGTAGCTTACTGTGTTCCTTTTTTGTGTCTGTAGTTTGGGCAGAAAGTTTAAGGTACACATTTATTTGGTTATGGTCTGAGAGGGGGGATTGCTGCCTGACAGTGAATGCGTTGATATCGCAGGGGTCCAGGTCAGTGATTGTATAGTCCACCACACTAGACCCAAGAGTTGAGGAGTATGTGAGTCTCCCTTGGGAGTCCCCTCTGAACCTACCATTAACTATGTACAGGCCTAAGGCTCGGCAGAGTTGCACTACCTCCCTACCGCTTTTATTTATTTCACGATCAAGGTTGTTCCGATTTGCGATGGCTGGTGTGACATCTAAAGGGGTCTGGCCAAACACATGGTTGTTTCCCTGTGGGTCTATGAAGTCAGGTTCACAACCGATCCTTGCATTTAGGTCCCCACATATTATCACTTTTCCTTGGGCCTGGAAATGGCTGATTTCCATGTGGAGAGTATCAAATAACTCCTCTTCGAAATATGGCGAATCTATTGGAGGTATGTAGATCGCACATAAGTAAACATCTTTTTTTGCTATTCCTATATTTTTATCTAGTTTTAGCCATACGTGTGATTTCCCCTGTTTTACCGGTGAGATGTGTTTGTCCAGTTCTCCCTTATACCACACCAATATTCCCCCGGAGGTTCTGCCCTTGCGTGTTTTAGTGTTCTTTATTGAGGGCACAATGATTTCATGGTACATTGGAGGACAGTGGGTCGGCATGTCCTTTTGGCACCATGTTTCTGTTAACACAATTATATCAATGTCTTTTATAGCTTTTAGGAATTCAGGGTCTGTACTCTTCATCCCAAAAGTTGAGGAGCGGAGGCCCTGGATATTCCAGCAGCTTATGTGGAAAGAACGCATTTATATAGTTCAATAAAACGAAATAAAATGGACCTATTTTGTGGGATGAGTGTGGAAACACTATTTTCTATAATGCTAAAATACACTACCAGTCTCTCTCTCACACACTCCCACTCTCTCTCTCTCTCTCTCTCTCTCACACACACTCCCACTCTCTCTCTCTCTCTCACTCCCAATCTCTCTCTCTCTCTCACACTCCCAATCTCTCTCTCTCTCACACTCCCAATCTCTTTCTCTCACACACTCCCAATCTCTCTCTCTCTCACACTCCCAGTCTCTCTCTCTCGCACACTCCCAGTCTCTCTCTCTCGCACACTCACAGTCTCTCTCTCTCGCACACTCCCAACCTCTCTCTCTCGCACTCCCAATCTCTCTCTCTCGCACTTCCAATCTCTCTCTCTCACACTCCCAATCTCTCTCTCTCACTCCCAATCTCTCTCTCACACTCCCAACCTCTCTCTCTCTCACACTCCAATCTCTCTCTCTCGCACTTCCAATCTCTCTCTCACACTCCCAATCTCTCCCTCTCACACTCCCAATCTCTCTCTCTCACACTCCCAATCTCTCTCTCACACACTCCCATTTTCTCCCTCTCACACTTCCACTCTCTCTCTCTCACACTCCCAATCTCTCTCTCTCACACTCCCAGTCTCTCTCTCTCTCACACTCCCAATCTCTCTCTCTCTCGCACTCCCAATCTCTCTCTCTCTCACACTCCCCAATCTCTCTCTCTCACACACTCCCAGTCTCTCTCTCTCACACTCCCACTCTCTCTCTCTCTCACACTCCCAATCTCTCTCTCTCACACTCCCAGTCTCTCTCTCTCACACTCCCAATCTCTCTCTCTCTCACACTCCCTATCTCTCTATCTCTCACACTCCCAATCTCTCTCTCTCTCACACTCCCAATCTATCTCTCTCTCTCACACTCCCAATCTCTCTCTCTCTCTCACACTCCCAATTTCTCTCTGTCTCACACTCCCAATCTATCTCTCTCTCACACTCCCAATCTCTCTCCCTCTCACACTCCCAATCTCTCTCTCTCTCTCACACTCCCAATCTTTCTCTCTCAAACTCCCAATCTCTCTCTCTCACACTCCCAATCTCTCTCTCTCTCACACTCAATATATCTCTCTCTCTCTCACACTGCCAATCTCTCCCTCTCACACTCCCAATCTCTCTCTCTCACACACTCCCAATCTCTCTCTCTCTCACACTCCCAATCTCTCTCTCTCACACTCCCAATCTCTCTCTCTCGCACACTCCCAATCTCTCTCTCTCTCACACTCCCAATCTCTCTCTCTCTCTCACACTCCCAATCTCTCTCTCTCTCTCTCACACTCCCAATCTCTCTCTCTCTCACACTCCCAATCTCTCTCTCTCTCACACTCCCAATCTCTCTCTCTCTCACACTCCCAATCTCTCTCTCTCACACTCCCAATCAATTCAATTCAATTCCATTCAAATGCTTTATTGGCATGAAAGTTTACAGGGAGCCATATTGCCAAAGCTTACATAACAAAAAGTACAGTTTTCCAACATTCTGTAGGTATCAAACTATTTTGACCTTCGTTGGGTACAGACAATATTAATTTAAACAGTCGTTGACCCTCGTTGGATACATTCAGTATTAATTTTTAAACAGTCGTTCGGTACATTCGGTATTGATTTAAACATTATTAATGTTTATATATGCTATGGGTGTGCTCGTTAGTCCCTCACTGTTCCTCAGGTTGTGACATGTTGTTACATATTGGGCACCAAGGTATGGTCTGTCTCCTTCTCCCAGGGCTAATCTTAATTTTGACAGGTCATCCAATTCTTTGAAATCTGGGGTTGTTTGGCTGAGCTTGTCAAAATATATGTTTCTTGTTTTGTTGAATTTTTCGCATTTTACGTGGAAGTGCACCTCTCTCTCAACCTCGCCGGCCAGACATTGATCACATATTCTATTCTCTCTAGGCTGCCAGGATTTCTTGTATCTTCCTTTTTCAATTGCCATTTGGTGGTCGCTTAGTCTGTACCTGGTGAGGGTCTGTCTCTGTTTTGTGTCTCTGATGGTCATGAGATAGTCTGCCAGTATATATTCTCTTTATAGGGCCCGGTAACATTCTAATCTGCTTTGGCTTTTGGTTATTTTGTTCCAATGTTCCAGGTAGGTTTCTTTGCATTGTTTAATGATTTGGTTCACAATCTCTCTCTCTCACACTCCCAATTTCTCTCTCTCTCACACTCCCAATCCCTCTCTCTCTCTCTCACACTCCCAATCTCTCTCTCTCACACTCCCAATATCTCTCTCTCACTCCCAGTCTCTCTCTCTCTCTCACTCCCAGTCTCTCTCTCTCTCTCACTCCCAGTCCCTCTCTCTCTCTCACTGCCACTCTCTCTCTCTCACACTCCCAATCTCTCTCTCTCTCTCTCACACTCCCAATCTCTCTCTCTCTCACACTCCCAATCTCTCTCTCTCTCACACTCCCAATCTCTCACACTCCCAATCTCTCTCTCTCACACTCCCAATATCTCTCTCTCACTCCCAGTCTCTCTCTCTCTCTCACTCCCAGTCCCTCTCTCTCTCTCACTGCCACTCTCTCTCTCTCACACTCCCAATCTCTCTCTCTCTCTCTCACACTCCCAATCTCTCTCTCTCTCACACTCCCAATCTCTCTCTCTCTCACACTCCCAATCTCTCTCCCTCACACTCCCAATCTCTCTCTCTCTCACACTCCCAATCTCTCTCTCTCACACTCCCAATCTCTCTCTCTCACACTCCCAATTTCTCTCTCTCTCTCACACTCCCAATCTCTCTCTCTCTCACTCCCAGTCTCTCTCTCCCACACTTCCAACCGCTCTCTCTCACACTCCCAATCTCACTCTCTCACACTCCCAGTCTCTCTCTCTCGCACACTCCCAGTCTCTCTCTCTCACACACTCCCAGTCTCTCTCTCTCTCACACTCCCAATCTCTCTCTCTCGCACTTCCAAGCTCTCTCTCTCAAGCTCCCAATCTCTCTCTCTCTCACCCTCCCAATCTCTCTCACACTCCCAATCTCTCTCACACTCCCAGTCTCTCTCTCTCACACACTCCCAGTCACTCTCTCACACTCCCAATCTCTCTCTCTCGCACTTCCAATCTCTCTCTCTCACACTCCCAAATTCTCTCTGTCTCACGCTCCCAATCTCTCTCTCTCTCACGCTCCCAGTCTCTCTCTCTCTCTCACACTCCCAGTCTCTCTCTCTCTCTCACACTCCCAGTCACTCTCCCACACACTCCCAGTCTCTCTCTCTCACACACTCCCTCTCTCTCTCTCTCTCTCTCTCACACACTCCCACTCTCTCTCTCTCTCTCTCACTCCCAATCTCTCTCTCTCTCTCACTCCCAATCTCTCTCTCTCTCACACTCCCAGTCTCTCTCTCTCACACTCCCAGTCTCTCTCTCTCTCTTACACTCACACTCTCTCTCACATACACTCCCAATCTCTCTCGCTCTCACACTCCCAGTCTCTCGCTCACACTCACTCACAGTCCCTCTCTCTCGCAAACTCCCAGTCTCTCTCACACACTCCAAATCTCTGTCTCTCGCACTTCCAATCTCTGTCTCTCACACTCCCAATCTCTCTCTCTCACACTCCCAATCTCTCTCTCTCACACTCCCAATCTCTCTCTCTCACACTCCCAATCTCTCTCTCACACACCCAATCTCTCTCTCTCTCTCACACTGCCAATCTCTCTCTCTCTCACACTCCCAGTCTCTCTCTCTCCCACACTCCCAATCTCTCTCTCTCTCACACTCCCAATCTCTCTCTCTCTCACTCCCAATCTTTCTCTCACACTCCCAATCTCTCTCCCTCTCACACTCCCAATCTCTCTCTCTCTCACTCCCAATCTCTCTCTCTCACACTCCCAATCTCTCTCTCTCTCACACCCCCAATCTTTCTCTCTCATACACTCCCAATCTCTCTCTCTCACACACCCAATCACTCTCTCTCTCACACTTCCAATCTCTCTCTCTCACACTCCCAGTATCTTTCTCTCTCACACTTCCAATCTCTCTGTCTCTCACAATCCCAATCTCACTCTCTCACACTCCCAATCTCTCTCTCTCTCACACTCCCAATCTCTCTCTCTCTCACACTTCCAATCTCTCTGTCTCTCACAATCCCAATCTCACTCTCTAACACTCCCAATCTCTCTCTCTCTCACACTCCCAATCTCTCTCTCTCTCACACTCCCAATCTCTCTTTCTCACACTCCCAATCTCTCTCTCTCTCTCTCACTCCCAATCTCTCTCTCTCTCACACACTCCCAATCTCCCTCTCTCTCACACTCCCAATCTCTCTCTCTCTCACACTCCCAATCTCTCTCTCTCACACAATCCCAATCTCTCTCTCTCACACTTCCAATCTCTCTCTCACACTCCCAATCTCTCTCTCTCTCTCACATTCCCAGCCTCTCTCTCTCTCGCACTTCCAATCTCTCTCTCTCACACTCCCAATCACTCTCTCTCTCTCACACTCCCAGTCTCTCTCTCTCACACTCCCAGTCTCTCTCTCACACACTCCCACTCTCTCTCTCTCTCTCTCACACACACACTCCCACTCTCTCTCTCTCTCTCTCTCTCACACTCCCAATCTCTCTCTCTCTCACACTCCCAATCTATCTCTCTCACACACTCCCAATCTCTCTCTCACACTCCCAATCTCTCTCTCTCTCACACTCCCAATCTCTCTCTCACACTCCCAATCTCTCTCTCTCTCACACTCCCAATCTGTCTCTCTCTCACACTCCCATTCTCTCTCTCTCGCACACGCCCAGTCTCTCTCTCTCGCACACTCCCAGTCTCTCTCTCTCGCACACTCCCAATCTCTCTCTCTTGCACTCCCAATCTCTCTCTCTCGCACTTCCAATCTCTCTCTCTCACACTCCCAATCTCTCTCACTCACACTCCCAATCTGTCTCTCTCACACTCCCAATCTCTCTCTCTCTCACACTCCCAGTATCTCTCTCTCGCACACTCCCAGTCTCTCTCTCTCGCACACTCCGGATCTCTCTCTCTCGCACTCCCAATCTCTCTCTCTCGCACTTCCAATCTCTCTCTCTCACACTCCCAATCTCTCTCTCTCACACTCCCAGTCTCTCTCTCTCTCACACTCCCAATCTCTCTCTCTCACACTCCCAGTCACTCTCTCTCTCACACTCCCACTCTCTCTCTCTCACACTCCCAATCTCTCTCTCTCTCACACTCCCCAATCTCTCTCTCACACTCCCAGTCTCTCTCTCTCACACTCCCAATCTCTCTCTCTCTCTCACACTCCCAAACTCACTCTCTCTCAAACTCCCAACCTCTCTCTCTCTCACTCCCAATCTCTCTCTCTCACACTCCCAATCTCTCTCTCTCTCTCCTTCCCTCTCTCTCTCTGTCTCTCTCTTCTTCCCTCTCTCTCTTTCCCTCTCTCTCTCTCTCTTTCCTTCCCTCTGCCTCCCCTCTCTCCCTCCCCTCTCCCCCCCTCTCCTCCCTCCCCACCTTCTCCCCCCCTCCCTTCACTACCCCTCCTTCCCTCCCCCCAACCCCTCTCCCCCTCCTGCTCCCCCCTTCCCTCCCTCCCCCTCCCCCCTTCCCTCCCTCTCCCCCTCCCCCTTCCTCTCCCCCTCCGTCTCCCCCTCCCCCCTCCCCCCCTTCCTCTCCCCCTCCCCCTTCCCTTCCTCCCCCTTCCCCCAGTCGCTCTCTCTCTTCCCCCCCAGTCTGTCGCTCTCTCTCTCTTCCCCCCAGTCTCTCACTCTCTCTCTTCCCCCAGTCTCTCGCTCTCTCTCTTCCCCCCAGTCTCTCGCTCTCCCTCTTCCCCGTCTCTCAATCTCTCTCTTCCCCCCAGTCTCTCGCTCTCTTCCCCGTCGCTCTCTCTCTTCCCCCCCAGTCGCGCTCACTATCCCCATCTCTCGCTCTCTCTCTTCCCCCCAGTCACTCTCTCTCTTCCCCCCAGTCGATCTCTCTCTTCCCCCAGTCG
This sequence comes from Somniosus microcephalus, assembly GCF_052327205.1. Lineage (NCBI taxonomy): Eukaryota > Metazoa > Chordata > Chondrichthyes > Squaliformes > Somniosidae > Somniosus > Somniosus microcephalus. Next base: position 320,821,920 of record NC_140987.1, read on the forward strand.
CTCTCTCTCTTCCCACCAGTCGCTCTCTCTCTTCCCCCCAGTCGCTCTCTCTCTTCCCCCAGTCACTCTCTCTCTTCCCCCCAGTCGCTCTCTCTCTTCCCCCCAGTCGCTCTCTCTCTTCTCCCCAGTCGCTCTCTATCTTCCCCCAGTCGCTCTCTCTCTTCCCCCCAGTCGCTCTCTCTCTTCCCCCAACTCGCTCTCTCTCTTCCCCCCATCTCACTCTCTCTCTTCCCCCAGTCGCTCTCTCTCCTCCCCCCAACTAGCTCTCTCTCTCTTCCAACAACAACATGCCCTCAAAAAAGCCTCGGCACCGCCGGGCACCCCCAGCTAGTCTAGAAATATAAAAGACCTCTTCTGTCAGTCTGTCTGTCTGTCTGTCTGTCCATTCTCCATACATTCGAAACTTATAGAGTGTACCTACACACGCCTCAGATCAAAAGAAAGCTTATGATTACGGACCGGTCATAGGCGTATTTACTTTTCCCTCAGATAAAAATCGTGCCCACGGTATCCCAAAAACATTCAAAATTCCACTCATTAAATGGGAAAAGTTCCGCTCATTTGCTCATTAGCATTGAGTGACGTGAAGGTTGACCATTCGTACGGTCGAGCGACCTGACAGTTGACCGACGGTTGACCAATCGCTGCATCACGGGGGCGGGTTCATTGCGCGTGCGGGCGGGCAATCCTACAGTTGAGTGTTGAGTGACTTGACGATTCACAAATCCTACAGTTCAGTGACCTGACGTTTGACCAATCGGTGCATCTGTGGGCGGGCCTTATCATTCTGAACCGAGGTGAGTGGCCGCCATCTTGATTCTTCACGATTTTGTTTCCACACTTTCTGTGTGTTAGGGAACGAAGGAAAATAACAATTTATTTGAGTTTTAAATTGTATTTAGCAACAATAGGAAATGAAGTGATCCGCTGCCCTTCGCCCGGGGGCTCGCCTACTTTGATGGCTATTTCGGGCGGCAGTGCTGGCGCCGGGCGCGGCCTAGCAGCCGGGGAAGCCTGGGCCTTGAGTTGCGGGCCGTGCCGGGTGCCGCCGCACACAAAACTTCCCCGCGGCATCAACAGCCCCACCCCAGAGCCCGACCCAAAGCCACCAGGTCACCGGCCGCGGCGGCCCGTGCCGGGAGCCGCCGCACACAAAACTTCCCTGCGGCGTCAACAGCCCCGCCAGATAGCCCGACCCAAAGCCACCAGGTCACCGGCCACGGCGGGCCATGCTGGGAGCCGCCGCGCACAAAACTTCCCCGCGGCGTCAACAGCCCCGCCCCAGAGCCCGACCCAAAGCCATCAGGTGAGCGGCCGCGGTGGCCCAGCCGGTCTCTCTCTCTCTCACCCCCAATCTCTCTCTCTCTCACACTCCCAATCTCTCTCTCTCTCACACTCCCAATCTCTCTCTCTCACACTCCCAATCTCTCTCTCACACTCCCAATCTCTCTCTCTCTCACACTCCCAATCTCTCTCTCACACTCCCAATCTCTCTCTCTCTCACACTCCCAATCTGTCTCTCTCTCACACTCCCATTCTCTCTCTCTCGCACACGCCCAGTCTCTCTCTCTCGCACACTCCCAGTCTCTCTCTCTCGCACACTCCCAATCTCTCTCTCTTGCACTCCCAATCTCTCTCTCTCGCACTTCCAATCTCTCTCTCTCACACTCCCAATCTCTCTCACTCACACTCCCAATCTGTCTCTCTCACACTCCCAATCTCTCTCTCTCTCACACTCCCAGTATCTCTCTCTCGCACACTCCCAGTCTCTCTCTCTCGCACACTCCGGATCTCTCTCTCTCGCACTCCCAATCTCTCTCTCTCGCACTTCCAATCTCTCTCTCTCACACTCCCAATCTCTCTCTCTCACACTCCCAGTCTCTCTCTCTCTCACACTCCCAATCTCTCTCTCTCACACTCCCAGTCACTCTCTCTCTCACACTCCCACTCTCTCTCTCTCACACTCCCAATCTCTCTCTCTCTCACACTCCCCAATCTCTCTCTCACACTCCCAGTCTCTCTCTCTCACACTCCCAATCTCTCTCTCTCTCTCACACTCCCAAACTCACTCTCTCTCAAACTCCCAACCTCTCTCTCTCTCACTCCCAATCTCTCTCTCTCACACTCCCAATCTCTCTCTCTCTCTCCTTCCCTCTCTCTCTCTGTCTCTCTCTTCTTCCCTCTCTCTCTTTCCCTCTCTCTCTCTCTCTTTCCTTCCCTCTGCCTCCCCTCTCTCCCTCCCCTCTCCCCCCCTCTCCTCCCTCCCCACCTTCTCCCCCCCTCCCTTCACTACCCCTCCTTCCCTCCCCCCAACCCCTCTCCCCCTCCTGCTCCCCCCTTCCCTCCCTCCCCCTCCCCCCTTCCCTCCCTCTCCCCCTCCCCCTTCCTCTCCCCCTCCGTCTCCCCCTCCCCCCTCCCCCCCTTCCTCTCCCCCTCCCCCTTCCCTTCCTCCCCCTTCCCCCAGTCGCTCTCTCTCTTCCCCCCCAGTCTGTCGCTCTCTCTCTCTTCCCCCCAGTCTCTCACTCTCTCTCTTCCCCCAGTCTCTCGCTCTCTCTCTTCCCCCCAGTCTCTCGCTCTCCCTCTTCCCCGTCTCTCAATCTCTCTCTTCCCCCCAGTCTCTCGCTCTCTTCCCCGTCGCTCTCTCTCTTCCCCCCCAGTCGCGCTCACTATCCCCATCTCTCGCTCTCTCTCTTCCCCCCAGTCACTCTCTCTCTTCCCCCCAGTCGATCTCTCTCTTCCCCCAGTCGCTCTCTCTCTTCCCACCAGTCGCTCTCTCTCTTCCCCCCAGTCGCTCTCTCTCTTCCCCCAGTCACTCTCTCTCTTCCCCCCAGTCGCTCTCTCTCTTCCCCCCAGTCGCTCTCTCTCTTCTCCCCAGTCGCTCTCTATCTTCCCCCAGTCGCTCTCTCTCTTCCCCCCAGTCGCTCTCTCTCTTCCCCCAACTCGCTCTCTCTCTTCCCCCCATCTCACTCTCTCTCTTCCCCCAGTCGCTCTCTCTCCTCCCCCCAACTAGCTCTCTCTCTCTTCCAACAACAACATGCCCTCAAAAAAGCCTCGGCACCGCCGGGCACCCCCAGCTAGTCTAGAAATATAAAAGACCTCTTCTGTCAGTCTGTCTGTCTGTCTGTCTGTCCATTCTCCATACATTCGAAACTTATAGAGTGTACCTACACACGCCTCAGATCAAAAGAAAGCTTATGATTACGGACCGGTCATAGGCGTATTTACTTTTCCCTCAGATAAAAATCGTGCCCACGGTATCCCAAAAACATTCAAAATTCCACTCATTAAATGGGAAAAGTTCCGCTCATTTGCTCATTAGCATTGAGTGACGTGAAGGTTGACCATTCGTACGGTCGAGCGACCTGACAGTTGACCGACGGTTGACCAATCGCTGCATCACGGGGGCGGGTTCATTGCGCGTGCGGGCGGGCAATCCTACAGTTGAGTGTTGAGTGACTTGACGATTCACAAATCCTACAGTTCAGTGACCTGACGTTTGACCAATCGGTGCATCTGTGGGCGGGCCTTATCATTCTGAACCGAGGTGAGTGGCCGCCATCTTGATTCTTCACGATTTTGTTTCCACACTTTCTGTGTGTTAGGGAACGAAGGAAAATAACAATTTATTTGAGTTTTAAATTGTATTTAGCAACAATAGGAAATGAAGTGATCCGCTGCCCTTCGCCCGGGGGCTCGCCTACTTTGACGGCTATTTCGGGCGGCAGTGCTGGCGCCGGGCGCGGCCTAGCAGCCGGGGAAGCCTGGGCCTTGAGTTGCGGGCCGTGCCGGGTGCCGCCGCACACAAAACTTCCCCGCGGCATCAACAGCCCCACCCCAGAGCCCGACCCAAAGCCACCAGGTCACCGGCCGCGGCGGCCCGTGCCGGGAGCCGCCGCACACAAAACTTCCCTGCGGCGTCAACAGCCCCGCCAGATAGCCCGACCCAAAGCCACCAGGTCACCGGCCACGGCGGGCCATGCTGGGAGCCGCCGCGCACAAAACTTCCCCGCGGCGTCAACAGCCCCGCCCCAGAGCCCGACCCAAAGCCATCAGGTGAGCGGCCGCGGTGGCCCAGCCGGTCTCTCTCTCTCTCACCCCCAATCTCTCTCTCTCTCACACTCCCAATCTCTCTCTCTCTCACACTCCCAATCTCTCTCTCTCACACTCCCAATCTCTCTCTCACACTCCCAATCTCTCTCTCTCTCACACTCCCAATCTCTCTCTCTCTCACACTCCCAATCTCTCTCTCTCACACTCCCAATCTCTCTCTCTCTCACACTCCCAATCTCTCTCTCTCTCACACTCCAGTCCAGAACCAGGGGTCATAGTCTAAGGATAAGGGGTAAGCCATTAAGGACTGAAATGAGGAGGAATTTCTTCACCCAGAGAGTGGTGAACCTGTGGAATTCTCTGCCACAGAGGGCGGTGGAGGCCAGTTCATTAAATATATTCAAGATAGAGTTGGATATGTTTCTTGAGGCTGAAGGGATCAAGAGATATGGGGAAAAGGCAGGGACAGGGTACTGAATTTGGATGATCAGCCATGATCACATTGAATGGTGGAGCAGGCTCGAAGGGCCGAATGGCCTACTCCTGCACCTATCTTCTATGTTTCTATGTTTCTCTCTCTCACACTCCCAAACTATCTCTCACACACTCCCACTCTCTCTCTCTCTCACACTCCTAGTCTCTCTCTCTCACACTCCCAATCTCTCTCTCTCTCACACTCCCTATCGCTCTCTCTCTCACACTCCCAATCTCTCTCTCTCACACTCCCAATCTCTCTCTCTCTCTCACACTCCCAATCTCTCTCTCTCACACTCCCAATCTCTCTCTCTTTCACACTCCCAATCTCTCTCTCTCTCACACTCCCAATCTCTCTCTCTCACACTCCCAATCTCTCTCTCTCACACTCCCAATCTCTCTCTCTCTTTCACACACCCAATCTCTCTCTCTCTCACACTCCCAATCTCTCTCTCTCAAACTCCCAATCTCTCTCTCTCACACTCCCAATCTCTCTCTCTCTCACATTCCCAATCTCTCTCTGTCTCACACTCCCAATCTCTCTCTCTCTCTCACTCCCAATCTCTCTCCCTCACACTCCCAGTCTCTCTCTCTCACACTCCCAATCTCCCTCTCTCTCACACTCCCAATCTCTCTCTCTCACACTCCCAATCTCTCTCTCTCTCACACTCCCAATCTCGCTCTCTCACACTCCCAATCTCTCTCCCTCACATTCCCAGTCTCTCTCTCTCACACTCCCAATCTCTCGCTCTCTCACACTCCCAATCTCTCTCTCTCACACACTTCCAATCTCTCTCTCTCTCACTCTCCCAATCTCTCTCTCTCTCACACTACCAATCTCTCTCTCTCTCTCACACTCCCAATCTTTCTCTCTCTCACACTCCCAATCTCTCTCTCGCACACTCCCAATATCTCTCTCTCTCACACTCCCAATCTCTCTCTCTCACTCCCAGTCTCTCTCTCTCTCACTCCCAGTCTCTCTCTCTCTCTCACTCCCAGTCTCTCTCTCTCTCTCACTCCCAGTCTCTCTCTCTCTCACACTCCCAATCTCTCTCTCTCACACTCCCAATCTCTCTCACTCTCTCTCACTCCCAATCTCTCTCTCTCACTCCCAATCTCTCTCTCTCTCACACTCCCAATCTCTCTCTCTCACACTCCCAATCTCTCTCTCTCTCACACTCCCCAATCTCTCTCTCACACTCCCAGTCTCTCTCTCTCACACTCCCAATCTCTCTCTCTCACACTCCCAAACTCACTCTCTCTCACTCTCCCAGTCTCTCTCTCTCTCTCACTCCCAATCTCTCTCTCTCTCAAACTCCCAACCTCTCTCTCTCTCACTCCCAATCTCTCTCTCTCACACTCCCAATCTCTCTCTCTCTCTCCTTCCCTCTCTCTCTCTGTCTCTCTCTTCTTCCCTCTCTCTCTTTCCCTCTCTCTCTCTCTCTTTCCTTCCCTCTGCCTCCCCTCTCTCCCTCCCCTCTCCCCCCCTCTCCTCCCTCCCCACCTTCTCCCCCCCTCCCTTCACTACCCCTCCTTCCCTCCCCCCAACCCCTCTCCCCCTCCTGCTCCCCCCTTTCCTCCCTCCCCCTCCCCCTTCCCTCCCTCTCCCCCTCCCCATTCCTCTCCCCCTCCGTCTCCCCCTCCCCCCTTCCCCCCCTTCCTCTCCCCCTCCCCCTTCCCTTCCTCCCCCTTCCCTTCCTCCCCCTTCCTGTCCTCCCCCTTCCGTTTCTCCCCCTTCCCTTCCTCCCCCTTCCCCTTCCTCCCCCTTCCCCCAGTCGCTCTCTCTCTTCCCCCCCAGTCTCTCGCTCTCTCTCTCTTCCCCCCAGTCTCTCACTCTCTCTCTTCCCCCAGTCTCTCGCTCTCTCTCTTCCCCCCAGTCTCTCGCTCTCCCTCTTCCCCGTCTCTCAATCTCTCTCTTCCCCCCAGTCTCTCGCTCTCTTCCCCGTCGCTCTCTCTCTTCCCCCCCAGTCGCGCTCACTATCCCCATCTCTCGCTCTCTCTCTTCCCCCCAGTCACTCTCTCTCTTCCCCCCAGTCGATCTCTCTCTTCCCCCAGTCGCTCTCTCTCTTCCCACCAGTCGCTCTCTCTCTTCCCCCCAGTCGCTCTCTCTCTTCCCCCAGTCACTCTCTCTCTTCCCCCCAGTCGCTCTCTCTCTTCCCCCCAGTCGCTCTCTCTCTTCTCCCCAGTCGCTCTCTATCTTCCCCCAGTCGCTCTCTCTCTTCCCCCCAGTCGCTCTCTCTCTTCCCCCAACTCGCTCTCTCTCTTCCCCCCATCTCACTCTCTCTCTTCCCCCAGTCGCTCTCTCTCCTCCCCCCAACTAGCTCTCTCTCTCTTCCAACAACAACATGCCCTCAAAAAAGCCTCGGCACCGCCGGGCACCCCCAGCTAGTCTAGAAATATAAAAGACCTCTTCTGTCAGTCTGTCTGTCTGTCTGTCTGTCCATTCTCCATACATTCGAAACTTATAGAGTGTACCTACACACGCCTCAGATCAAAAGAAAGCTTATGATTACGGACCGGTCATAGGCGTATTTACTTTTCCCTCAGATAAAAATCATGCCCACGGTATCCCAAAAACATTCAAAATTCCACTCATTAAATGGGAAAAGTTCCGCTCATTTGCTCATTAGCATTGAGTGACGTGAAGGTTGACCATTCGTACGGTCGAGCGACCTGACAGTTGACCGACGGTTGACCAATCGCTGCATCACGGGGGCGGGTTCATTGCGCGTGCGGGCGGGCAATCCTACAGTTGAGTGTTGAGTGACTTGACGATTCACAAATCCTACAGTTCAGTGACCTGACGTTTGACCAATCGGTGCGTCTGTGGGCGGGCCTTATCATTCTGAACCGAGGTGAGTGGCCGCCATCTTGATTCTTCACGATTTTGTTTCCACACTTTCTGTGTGTTAGGGAACGAAGGAAAATAACAATTTATTTGAGTTTTAAATTGTATTTAGCAACAGTAGGAAATGAAGTGATCCGCTGCCCTTCGCCCGGGGGCTCGCCTACTTTGACGGCTATTTCGGGCGGCAGTGCTGGCGCCGGGCGCGGCCTAGCAGCCCGGGAAGCCTGGGCCTTGAGTTGCGGGCCGTGCCGGGAGCCGCCGCACACAAAACTTCCCCGCGGCATCAACAGCCCCACCCCAGAGCCCGACCCAAAGCCACCAGGTCACCGGCCGCGGCGGCCCGTGCCGGGAGCCGCCGCACACAAAACTTCCCTGCGGCGTCAACAGCCCCGCCAGATAGCCCGACCCAAAGCCACCAGGTCACCGGCCACGGCGGGCCATGCTGGGAGCCGCCGCGCACAAAACTTCCCCGCAGCGTCAACAGCCCCGCCCCAGAGCCCGACCCAAAGCCACCAGGTTACCGGCCGCGGCGGGCCATGCCGGGAGCCGCCTCGCACAAAACTTCCCCGCGGCGTCAACAGCCCCGCCCCAGAGCCCGACCCAAAGCCATCAGGTGAGCGGCCGCGGTGGCCCAGCCGGTCTCTCTCTCTCTCTTACCCCCAATCTCTCTCTCTCTCACACTCCCAATCTCTCTCTCTCTCTCACACTCCAGTCCAGAACCAGGGGTCATAGTCTAAGGATAAGGGGTAAGCCATTTAGGACTGAAATGAGGAGGAATTTCTTCACCCAGAGAGTGGTGAACCTGTGGAATTCTCTGCCACAGAGGGCGATGGAGGCCAGTTCATTAAATATATTCAAGATAGAGTTGGATATGTTTCTTGAGGCTGAAGGGATCAAGGGATATGGGGAAAAGGCAGGGACAGGGTACTGAATTTGGATGATCAGCCATGATCACATTGAATGGTGGAGCAGGCTCGAAGGGCCGAATGGCCTACTCCTGCACCTATCTTCTATGTTTCTATGTTTCTCTCTCTCACACTCCCAAACTATCTCTCACACACTCCCACTCTCTCTCTCTCTCACACTCCTAGTCTCTCTCTCTCACACTCCCAATCTCTCTCTCTCTCACACTCCCTATCGCTCTCTCTCTCACACTCCCAATCTCTCTCTCTCACACTCCCAATCTCTCTCTCTCTTTCACACTCCCAATCTCTCTCTCTCTCACACTCCCAATCTCTCTCTCTCAAACTCCCAATCTCTCTCTCTCACACTCCCAATCTCTCTCTCTCTCACACTCCCAATATCTCTCTCTCTCTCACACTCCCAATCTCTCCCTCTCACACTCCCAATCTCTCTCTCTCACACTCCCAATCTCTCTCTCTCTCACATTCCCAATCTCTCTCTGTCTCACACTCCCAATCTCTCTCTCTCTCTCACTCCCAATCTCTCTCCCTCACACTCCCAGTCTCTCTCTCTCACACTCCCAATCTCCCTCTCTCTCACACTCCCAATCTCTCTCTCTCACACTCCCAATCTCTCTCTCTCTCACACTCCCAATCTCGCTCTCTCACACTCCCAATCTCTCTCCCTCACATTCCCAGTCTCTCTCTCTCACACTCCCAATCTCTCGCTCTCTCACACTCCCAATCTCTCTCTCTCACACACTTCCAATCTCTCTCTCTCTCACTCTCCCAATCTCTCTCTCTCTCACACTACCAATCTCTCTCTCTCTCACACTCCCAATCTCTCTCTCTCTCACACTCCCAATCTCTCTCTCGCACACTCCCAATATCTCTCTCTCTCACACTCCCAATCTCTCTCTCTCTCACTCCCAGTCTCTCTCTCTCACACTCCCAATCTCTCTCTCTCTCACATTCCCAATCTCTCACACTCCCAATCTCTCTCTCTCACACTCCCAATCTCTCTCTCTCACTCCCAGTCTCTCTCTCTCTCACTCCCAGTCTCTCTCTCTCTCTCACTCCCAGTCTCTCTCTCTCTCTCACTCCCAGTCTCTCTCTCTCTCACACTCCCAATCTCTCTCTCTCACACTCCCAATCTCTCTCTCTCTCTCTCACTCCCAATCTCTCTCTCTCACTCCCAATCTCTCTCTCTCTCACGCTCCCAATCTCTCTCTCTGACACGCCCAATCTCTCTCTCTCTCTCACACTCCCAATCTCTCTCTCTCTCACATTCCCAATCTCTCTCTTTCACACTCCCAATCTCTCTCTCACACTCCCAATCTCTGTCTCTCTCACACTCCCAATCTCGCTCTCTGTCACACTCCCACTCTCTCTCTCTCTCTCTCTCACACTCCCAATCTCTCTCTCTGTCACTCCCAGTCTCTCTCTTTCACACTCCCAATCTCTCTCTCTCACACTCCCCAATCTCTCTCTCTCTCACACTCCCAGTCTCTCTCTCTCTCACTCCCAATCTCTCTCTCTCTCTCTCTCACACTCCCAATCTCACTCAATTCAATTCAATTCAATTCAATTCAAATGCTTTATTGGCATGAAAGTTTACAGAGAACCATATTGCCAAAGCTTACACAACAAAAAAGTACAGTTTTCCAACATTCTGTAGGTGTCAAACAATTTTGACCCTTGTTGGGTACATACAACAATACTTTTAAACAATATTAATTTAAACAGTTTTTGTACATCATTGGGTACATTCAGTATTAATTTTTTTTTTTTCAACAGTCCTCAGGTTGTGACATGTTGTTACATATTTGGCACCAAGGTATGGTCTGTCTCCCTCACCCAGGACTAATCTTAATTTTGACAGGTCATCCAAATCCTTGAAATCTAGGGTTGTTTGGCTGAGCTTGTTAAATAATATGTTTCTTGATGTGTTGAATTTTTCGCATTTTAGGAGGAAATGCATTTCTGTTTCAACCTCGCCGGTCAGACATTGATCGCATATTCTATTCTCTCTAGGCTGCCAGGATTTCTTGTATCTCCCTTTTTCAATTGCCAGTTGGTGGTCGCTTAGTCTGTACCTGGTGAGGGTCTGTCTCTGTTTTGTGTCTTTGATGGTCGAGAGATAGTCTGCCAGTTTATATTCTCTTTTTAGGGCCCGGTAACATTCTAATCTGCTTTGGCTTTTGGTTATTTTGTTCCAATGTTCCAGGTAGGTTTCTTTGCATTGTTTAATGATTTGGTTCACTGTGTTGGTCTGGGACTGGTCAGGGTCCGGCTGAGTAGGAGTACGTAGTTTCAGTAGCAGCTGACTCAGGGGACTCTTTTCTGGGTTTAGCTCTTGGGTCTGGAAGGCTTTAAAATGAAGGGTGTCTGGGGAGCTAGTTTTGAGGTGATTTAGGAATTTTAGTGCTCGTTTTTGGATGTTTATTATCAGTGGGTATCTGCATAGTTCGGCTCTGCATGCATTTGTTGGTGTTTTCCTTTGGGTGCGAAGGATGCTTCGGCAAAATTCTGCATGTAGGGCTTCTATTGTGTGTTTTTCCCATTTAGTGTAGCTATGGTGATTTAGCGGGCCCCATACTTCACTACCGTACAGCGCAATGGGCAGGATTACGCTGTCAAATATTTTGAGCCAGATTTTGATTGGGATTTGGATGTTGTAGAATTTTCTTTTTATTGCATATAGGGCTCTTCGGGCTTTTTCTTTTAGTGCATTCACTGCTATGCTGAAGCTCCCTGATGCTGTAATGGTTAGACCAAGGTAAGTGTAGCTCATAGTGTGTCCTATGATGGTATCACTGAGAGTAAACTGGTATTTGTTTTCCTGACACCTGGGCCTTTTTTGAAAAATCATGATGTTGGTTTTCTTTAGATTTACTGTTAGAGCCCAGTTTTGGCAGTATTTGTCGAGTAGGTCTAGTTGTTGCTGTAATCCCTGTTCTGTGGGAGACAGCAGAACCAGGTCGTCCGCATAGAACAGGGATTTCACTTCTCCATCCAGGAGACAGAGACCCGGTGACTCGCTTTGCTCCAGCATGTCTGCAAATTCATTTATGTATATGTTGAACAGGGTCGGGCTCAAATTGCAGCCCTGCCGGACGCCTCTTCTCTGGGTGAAGAAACCGGTGCGTTTGTCTCCAATTTTGACCCCGCATTTATTTTTCAGATACATCGATTTAATAAGGTCATAGACTTTGCCCCCTATTCCGCACTGAAGAAGTTTATAATAGAGCCCTTCGTGCCAGATAGAGTCAAAGGCTTTCTTGAAGTCAATGAAACAAGCGAATATTTTCCCATTTTTTGTTTGGTGTATATGTTTTTCAATGAGAGTGTGAAGGGTATAGATATGGTCGGTGGTGCGGTGTTTTGGGAGAAAGCCTATTTGATTTTTTCTCAGGATATTATGTTTGTTAAGAAAATCCAGTAATCTACTATTTAGAATACTGCAGAATAATTTCCCTAGACAACTGTTGACACAGATGCCGCGGTAGTTATTTGGGTCTGATTTGTTTCCACTTTTATATATGGGAGAGATGAGACCTTGGCACCAGATATCGGGAAAACAGCCTGAACGTAATATGATGTTGAATAACTTGAGTACCGCACCCCGCATCTCCATATTGCTGAACTTGAGCATTTCATTTTTGATGTTGTCTGGACCACAGGCTTTCTTTAGGTGGAGAGATTTTGTTTTTGTGGCCAGTTCTTTCCATGTGATTGGGGAGTCTAGAGGGTTTTGGTTGTCTTTAATTGTTGCTTCTAATGTGTGGAGTTTTTCTGTGACATGATGTTGACTTGGGTTTGTTTCGTTTATTGGGATGTCTTTGTAGAGGTTTTCAAAATGTGTTCTCCAGATGTCGCCATCTTGGATTGGTAATGCTTGCAATTGTGTTGTACTCAGGTTATTCCACATTTCCCAGAATTGATTTGGATTAGTGGAGTTTTCAATTTCTTCGAGTATTTTGTGGGTATAATTTTGTGTTTTGTTTCTAATGGTGTGTTTATATCTTTTGAGGGTCTCATTGTATCTAATACGTAGGTCTGGATTGTTTGGTTGGCGATGCTTTTGGTTTGATATTTTTCTCAGGTCTTTTCTGGCGTTTTTGCATTCGTGGTCAAACCATTTCTCATTTTTATTTTGTCTTTTGTAACGTTTCCTCTTCTGTTTCACAAGGTCGGCTTTTACAGCTGCCTCATGGAAGATCATATTTATATCCTCTATGGCCATGTTTACACCATCTCTATTGATCTCATATAGATTTTCTTTAAATTTTGAAATTTTACTTGTGAGACCAGGTGAATTTAGTGCTGTGATGAATTTATCTCCACTGTCTGGGGCCCATCTGTATGTCTGGTTTATTTTATGTAGCTTACTGGGTTCCTTTTTTGTGTCTGTAGTTTGGCAGAAAATTTAAGGTACACATTTATTTGGTTATGGTCTGAGAGGGGGGATTGTGGCCTGACAGTGAATGCATTGATATCGCAGGGGTCCAGGTCAGTGATTGTATAATCCACCACACTAGACCCAAGAGTTGAGGAATATGTGAGTCTCCCTAAGGAGTCCCCTCTGAACCTACCGTTAACTATGTACAGGCCTAAGGCTCGGCAGAGTTGCACTACCTCCCTACCGCTTTTATTTATTTCACAATCGAGGTTGTTCCGATTTCCAATGGCTGGTGTGACATATAGAGGGGTCTGGCCAAACACATGGTTGTTGCCCTGTGGGTCTATGAAGTCAGGTTCACATCCGGTCCTTGCATTTAGGTCCCCACATAGTAGCACCTTTCCTTGGGCCTGGAAATGGCTGATTTCCATGTGGAGAGTGTCAAATATCTCCTCTTCAAAATATGGCGATTCTATTGGAGGTATGTAGATCGCACATAAGTAAACATCGTTTTTTGCTAATCCTATATTTTTATCTAATTTTAGCCATACGTGTGATTTTCCCTGTTTTATCGGTGAGATGTGTTTGTTCAGTTCTCCTTTATACCACACCAGGATTCCACCGGAGGTTCTGCCCTTGCGTGTCTTAGTGTTCTTTACTGAGGGCACAATGATTTCATGGTACATTGGAGGACAATGGGTCGGCATGTCCTTTTGGCACCATGTTTCTGTTAACACAATTATATCAATGTCTTTTATAGCTTTTAGGAATTCAGGGTCTGTACTATTCATCCCAAAAGTTGAGGAGCGGAGACCCTGGATATTCCAGCAGCTTATGTGGAAAGAACGCATTTATATAGTTCAAAAAAACGAAATAAAGTGCACCTATTTTGTGGGATGAGTGTGGAAACACTATTTTCTATAATGCTAAATGACGATTTAGTATAAATTACATGAGGCATGCACATATAGCTCTCTCTCTCTCACTCTCCCAGTCTCTCTCTCTCTCTCTCTCTCTCACTCCCAATCTCTCTCTCTCTCACACTCCCAGTCTCTCGCTCTCTCACACTCCCAGTCTCTCTCTCTCACACTCCCAATCTCTCTCTCTCTCACACTCCCAGTCTCTCTCTCTCTCTCACACTCCCAGTCTCTCTCTCACACACTCCCACTCTCTCTCTCTCTCTCTCTCTCTCACACACACTCCCACTCTCTCTCTCTCTCACTCCCAATCTCTCTCTCTCTCTCACACTCCCAATCTCTCTCTCACACTCCCAATCTCTCTCTCTCACACACTCCCAATCTCTCTCTCTCTCACACTCCCAGTCTCTCTCTCTCGCACACTCACAGTCTCTCTCTCTCGCACACTCCCAATCTCTCTCTCTCGCACTCCCAATCTCTCTCTCTCGCACTTCCAATCTCTCTCTCTCACACTCCCAATCTCTCTCTCTCACACTCCCAATCTCTCTCTCACACTCCCAACCTCTCTATCTCTCACACTCCCAATGTCTCTCTCTCGCACTTCCAATCTCTCTCTCACACTCCCAATCTCTCCCTCTCACACTCCCAATCTCTCTCTCTCACACTCCCAATCTCTCTCTCTCACACTCCCAATTTCTCTCTCTCACACTCCCAGTCTCTCTCTCTCTCACACTCCCAATCTCTCTCTCTCACACTCCCAGTCTCTCTCTCTCTCACACTCCCAATCTCTCTCTCTCTCACACTCCCAATCTCTCTCTCCCTCACACTCCCCAATCTCTCTCTCTCTCACACTCCCAGTCTCTCTCTCTCACACTCCCAATCTCTCTCTCACTCACACTCCCAATCTCACTCTCTCTCACTTTCCCAGTGTCTCTCTCTCTTTCTCCCTCTCTTATTCCCAATCTCTCGCTCTCTCACACTCCCAATCTCTCTCTCTCTCTCCTTCCCTCTCTCTCTCTGTCTCTCTCTCCTTCCCTCTCTCTCTTTCCCTCTCTCTCGCTCTCTTTCCTTCCCTCTGCCTCCCCTCTCTCCCTCCCCTCTCTCCCCCTCTCCTCCCTCCCCCACCTTCTCCCCCTCCCTTCACTACCCCTCCTTCCCTCCCCCCCACCCCTCTCCCCTCCTGCTCCCCCCTTCCCTCCCTCCCCCTCCCCCCTTCCCTCCTCCCCCTCCCCCCTTCCCTCCCTCTCCCCCTCCCCCCCTTCCTCTCCCCTCCCTCTCCCCCTCCCCCTTCCCCCCCTTCCTATCCCCCTCCCCCTTCCCTTCCTCCCCCTTCCCTTCCTCCCCTTCCCGTCCTCCCCTTCCCTTCCTCCCCCTTCCCTTCCTCCCCCTTCCCCTTCCTCCCCAGTCCCCCCAGTCGCTCTCTCTCTTCCCCCCCAGTCTCTCGCTCTCTCTCTCTTCCCCCAGTCTCTCGATCTCTCTCTTCCCCCCAGTCCTCTCGCTCTCTCTCTTCCCCCATCTCTCGCTCTCTCTTTTCCCCATCTCTCACTCTCTCTCTTCCCCCCAGTCTCTCGCTCTCTTCCCCCCGTCGCTCTCTCACTTCCCCCCAGTCGCACTCACTACCCCCGTCTCTCCCTCTCTCTCTTCCCCCGGTCACTCTCTCTCTTCCCCTCAGTCGCTCTCTCTCTTCCCCCCAGTCGCTCTCTCTCTTCCCAGCAGTCGCTCTCACTCTTCCCCCAGTCGCTCTCTCTCTTCCCCCCAGTCGCTCTCTCTCTTCCCCCCAGTCGCTCTCTCTCTTCCCCCCCAGTCACTGTCTCTCTTTCCCCCAGTCGCTCTCTCTCTTCTCCCCAGTCGCTCTCTCTCTTCCCCAGTCGCTCTCTCTCTTCCCCCCGTCGCTCTCTCTCTTCCCCCCAAATCGCTCTCTCTCTTTCCCCCAACTCGCTCTCTCTCTTCCCCCAGTCGCACTCTCTCTTCCCCCCAGTCACTCTCTCTCTTCCCCCCACTCGCTCTCTCTCTCTTCCAACAACAACATGCCCTCAAAAGGCCTCGGCACAGCCGGGCACCCACAGCTAGTCTAGAAATATAAAAGACCTCTTCTGTCAGTCTGTCTGTCTGTCCATTCTCTATACATTCAAAACTTATAGAGCGTATCTACACACACCTCAGATCAAAAGAAAGCTTATGATTACGGACCGGTCATAGGCATATTTACTTTTCCCTCATATAAAAATTGTGCCCACGGTATCCCAAAAACGTTCAAAATTCCACTCATTAAATGGGAAAAGTTCCGCTCATTTGCTCATTAGCATTGAGTGACGTGAAGGTTGACCATTCGTATGGTTGAGCGACCTGACAGTTGACCGACGGTTGACCAATCGCTGCGTCACGGGGGCGGGTTCATTGCGCGTGCGGGCGGGCAATCCTGCAGTTGAGTGTTGAGTGACTTGATGATTGACAAATCCTACAGTTCAGTGACCTGACGGTTGACCAATCGGTGCATGTGTTGGCGGGCCTTATCATTCTGAACCGAGGTGAGTGGCCGCCATCTTGATTCTTCACGATTTTGTTTCCACACATTCTGTGTGTTAGGGAACGAAGGAAAATAACAATTTATTTGAGTTTTAAATTGTATTTAGCAACAGTAGGAAATGAAGTAATCCGCTGCCCTTCGCCCGGGGGCTCGCCTACTTTGACGGCCATTTCGAGCAGCTGTGCTGGTGCCGGGCGCGGCCTAGCAGCCCGGGAAGCCTGGGCCTTGAGTTGCGGGCCATGCCGGGAGCCGCCGCACACAAAACTTCCCCGCAGCATCAACAGCCCCGCCCCAGAGCCCGACCCAAAGCCACCAGGTCACCGGCCGCGGCGGCCCGTGCCGGGAGCCGCCGCACACAAAACTTACCTGTGGCGTCAACAGCCCCGCCAGAGAGCCCGACCCAAAGCCACCAGGTCACCGGTCGCGGCGGGCCATGCTGGGAGCCGCCACGCACAAAACTTCCCCGCGGCGTCAACAGCCCCGCCCCAGAACCCGACCCAAAGCCACCAGGTCACAGGCCGCGGCGGGCCGTACCGGAAGCCTCCTCGCACAAAACTTCCCCGCGGCGTCAACAGCCAGGCCCCAGAGCCCGACCCAAAGCCATCAGGTGAGCGGCCGCGGTGGCCCAGCCGCTCTCTCTCTCTCTCACCCCCAATCTCTCTCTCTCTCACACTCCCAATCTCTCTCTCTCTGACACTCCCAATCTCTCTCTCTCACACTCCCAATCTCTCTCTCACACTCCCAATCTCTCTCTCTCTCTCACACTCCAGTCCAGAACCAGGGGTCATAGTCTAAGGACAAGGGGTAAGCCATTTAGGACTGAAATGAGGAAGAATTTCTTCACCCAGAGAGTGGTGAACCTGTGGAATTCTCTGCCACAGAGGGCGGTGGAGGCCAGTTCATTTAATTTATTCAAGAAAGAGTTGGATATGTTTCTTGAGGCTGAAGGGATGAAGGGATATGGGGAAAACGCAGGTACAGGGTACTGAATTTGGATGATCAGCCATGATCACATTGAATGGCGGAGCAGGCTCGAAGGGCCGAATGGCCTACTCCTGCTCCTATCTTCTATGTTTCTATGTTTCTCTCTCTCACACTCCCAATCTATCCCTCACACACTCCCACTCTCTCTCTCTCTCACACTCCCAATCTCTCTCTCTCACACTCCCAGTCTCTCTCTCTCACACTCCCTATCTCTCTATCTCTCACACTCCCAATCTCTCTCTCTCTCACACTCCCAATCTCTCTCTCTCTCTCACACTCCCAATCTCTCTCCCTCTCTCACACTCCCAATCTCTCTCTGTCTCACACTCCCAATCTGTCTCTCTCTCACACTCCCAATCTCTCTCCCTCTCACACTCCCAATCTCTCTCTCTCTCTCACACTCCCAATCTCTCTCTCTCAAACTCCCAATCTCTCTCTCTCACACTCCCAATCTCTCTCTCTCTCACACTCAAAATATCTCTCTCTCTCTCACACTGCCAATCTCTCCCTCTCACACTCCCAATCTCTCTCTCTCACACACTCCCAATCTCTCTCTCTCGCACACTCCCAATCTCTCTCTCTCTCACACTCCCAATCTCTCTCTCTCTCTCACACTCCCAATCTCTCTCTCTCTCACACACTCCCAATCTCTCTCTCTCTCACACTCCCAATCTCTCTCTCTCTCACACTCCCAATCTCTCTCTCTCTCACACTCCCAATCTCTCTCTCTCACACTCCCAATCTCTCTCTCTCTCACTCCCAGTCTCTCTCTCTCACACTCCCAATCTCTCTCTCTCTCACACTCCCAATCTCTCACACTCCCAATCTCTCTCTCTCACACTCCCAATTTCTCTCTCTCACTCCCAGTCTCTCTCTCTCTCTCACTCCCAGTCCAATTCCAATTTCCAATTCAAATGCTTTATTGGCATGAAAGTTTACAGAGAACCATATTGCCAAAGCTTACATAGCAAAAAGGTACAGTTTTCCAACATTCTGTAGGTGTCAATCGATTTGACATTTGTTGGGTACATACAATATTACTTTTAAACAATATTAATTTTAAACAGTCTTTCTACTTCATTTGGTACGTTCAATATTAATTTTAAACAGTCTTAATTTTAAACAGTCCTCAGGTTGTGACATGTTGTTAGATATTTGGCCCCAAGGTATGGTCTGTCTCCTTCTCCTAGGACTAATCTCAATTTTGACAGGTCATCCAATTCCTTGAAATCTGGGGTTGTTTGGCTTAGCTTGTTGAATAATATGTTTCTTGATGTGTTGAATTTTTCGCATTTTAGGAGGAAATGCATCTCTGTTTCAACCTCGCCGGCCAGACATTGATCGCATATTCTATTCTCTCTCGGCTGCCAGGATTTCTTGTATCTGCCTTTTTCAATTTCCAGTTGGTGGTCGCTTAGTCTGTACCTGGTGAGGGTCTGTCTCTGTTTTGTGTCTCTGATGGTCGTGAGGTAGTCTGCCAGTTTATATTCTCTTTTTAGGGCCCGGTAACATTCTAATCTGCTTTGGCTTTCGGTTATTTTGTTCCAATGTTCCAGGTAGGTTTCTTTGCATTTTTTAATGATTTGGTTCACTCGGATTGGTGTTTGGACGGCTGTGTTGGTCTGGGGCTGGTCAGGGTCCGACTCCCAGTCTCTCTCTCTCTCTCTCACTCCCAGTCCCTCTCTCTCTCTCACTCCCAGTCTCTCTCTCTCACACTCCCAATCTCTCTCTCACTCTCACACTCCCAATCTCGCTCTCTCACACTCCCAATCTCTCTCTCTCTCACACTCCCAATCTCTCCCACTCCCAATCTCTCTCTCTCACACTCCCAATCTCTCTCTCTCACTCCCAGTCTCGCTCTCTCTTTCACTCCCAGTCTCTCTCTCTCTCACACTCCCAATCTCTCTCTCTCACACACTCCCAGTCTCTCTCTCTCTCTCTCTCTCACACTCCCAATCTCTCTCTCTCACTCAATTCAATTCAATTCAAATAGCTTTATTGGCATGATAAGGTACATCTTATGTTGCCAAAGCATCAAAATACATTTATGGTTGAACACATAAATGCAGTTCTATTCATACAGTGTATAAACAGGTATATCCCTGAGTGTATAAATATACATTCGCATTATTTATATATACTCATTTCTTAGGTTTACTGGTTGTCCCTCTGTTCATGGCAAGCTGTAACATAGTGTGCCACCAGCGCTACACAGCTTCTCTCCTCCCCCAGTAGGTATGGGAGTTTTTGGTCGTCATTCAGATTTATGAATTCAGGGCATATTTGTGAGAATTTTTGGTAGAAAATCTCCCTGATGCCCTGCTATTTTCCACAGGCTCCCAATCTCTCTCTCTAACTCCCAATCTCTCTTTCTCTCACACTCTCAGTCTCTCTCTCTCTCACTCCCAGTCTCTCTCTCTCACACTCCCAATCTCTCTCTCTCACACTCCCAATCTCTCTCTCTCTCACACTCCCAATCTCTCTCTCACACTCCCAATCTCTCTCTCTCTCACACTCCCAATCTCTCTCTCTCTCTCACACTCCCAATCTCTCTCTCTCAAACTCCCAATCTCTCCCTCTCACACTCCCAATCTCTCTCTCTCACACTCCCAATCTCTCTCTCTCAAACACTCCCAATCTCTCTCCCTCTAAAACTCCCAATCTCTCTCTCACACTCCCAATCTCTCTCTCTCTCACACTCCCAATCTCTCTCTCTCACACTCCCAATCTCTCTCTCTCGCACACTCCCAATCTCTCTCTCTCTCACACTCCCAATCTCTCTCTCTCACTCCCAGTCTCTCTCTCTCTCACTCCCAGTCTCTCTCTCTCACACTCCCAATCTCTCTCTCTCACACTCCCAATCTCTCTCTCTCTCACACTCCCAATCTCTCTCTCTCTCTCACACTCCCAATCTCTCCCTCTCTCTCTCTCACTCCCAATCTCTCTCTCTCTCACACGCCCAAACTCTCTCTCTGACACTCCCAATCTCTCTCTCTCTCACACACTCGCAATCTCTCTCTCTCACGCTCCCAATCTCTCTCTCTCACACTCCCAGTCTCTCTCTCTCACACTCACAATCTCTCTCTCTCTCACACTCCCGATCTCTCTCTCTCACACTCCCAATCAATTCAATTCAATTCAATTCAATTCAAATGCTTTATTGGCATGAAAGTTTACAGAGAACCATATTGCCAAAGCTTACATAGCAAAAAGGTACAGTTTTCCAACATTCTGTAGGTGTCAATCGATTTGACATTTGTTGGGTACATACAATATTACTTTTAAACAATATTAATTTTAAACAGTCTTTCTACTTCATTTGGTACGTTCAATATTAATTTTAAACAGTCTTACTTTTAAACAGTCCTCAGGTTGTGACATGTTGTTACATATTTGGCCCCAAGGTATGGTCTGTCTCCTTCTCCCAGGACTAATCTCAATTTTGACAGGTCATCCAATTCCTTGAAATCTGGGGTTGTTTGGCTTAGCTTGATGAATAATATGTTTCTTGATGTGTTGAATTTTTCGCATTTTAGGAGGAAATGCATTTCTGTTTCAACCTCGCCGGCCAGACATTGATCGCATATTCTATTCTCTCTAGGCTGCCAGGATTTCTTGTATCTGCCTTTTTCAATTTCCAGTTGGTGGTCACTTAGTCTGTACCTGGTGAGGGTCTGTCTCTGTTTTGTGTCTCTGATGGTCGTGAGGTAGTCTGCCAGTTTATATTCTCTTTTTAGGGCCCGGTAACATTCTAATCAGCTTTGGCTTTCGGTTATTTTGTTCCAATGTTCCAGGTAGGTTTCTTTGCATTGTTTAATGATTTGGTTCACTCGGATTGTTGTTTGGATGGCTGTGTTGGTCTGGGGCAGGTCAGGTTCCGGCTGAGTACTTAGTTTCAGTAGCAGCTGACTCAGGGGACTCTTTTCTGGGTTTAGCTCTTGGGTCTGAAAGGCTTTGAAATGAAGGGTGTCTGGCGAGCTAGATTTGAGGTGATTTAGGAAGTTTAGTGCTCATTTTTGGATGTTTATTATCAGTGGGTATCTGCCTAGTTCGGCTCTGCATGCATTTGTTGGCGTTTTTCTTTGGGTGCGAAGGATGCTTCGGCAGAATTCTGCATGTAGGGCTTCTATTGTGTGTTTTTCCCATTTAGTGTAGCTTTGGTGATTTAGCGGGCCCCATACTTCACTACCGTACAGTGCAATGGGCAGGATTATGCTGTCAAATATTTTGAGCCAGATTTTGATTGGGATTTGGATGTTGTAGAATTTTCTTTTTATTGCATATAGGGCTCTTCGGGCTTTTTCTTTTAGTGCATTCACTGCTATGCTGAAGCTCCCTGATGCTGTAATAGTTAGACCAAGGTAGGTGTAGCTCATAGTGTGTCCTATAGTGGTATCACTGAGGGTAAACTGGTATTTGTTTTCCTGACATCTGGGCCTTTTTTGAAAAATCATGATGTTGGTTTTCTTTAGATTTACTGTTAGAGCCCAATTTTGGCCGTATTTGTCGAGTAGGTCTAGTTGTTGCTGTAATCCCTGTTCTGTGGGGGACAGCAGAACCAGGTCGTCCGCATAGAACAGGGATTTCACTTCTCCATCAAGGAGACGGAGACCTGGTGACTCGCTTTGCTCCAGCATGTCTGCTAATTCATTTATGTATATGTTGAACAGGGTCGGGCTCAAATTGCAGCCCTGCCGGACGCCTCTTCTCAGGGTGCAGAAATCGGTGCGTTTGTCTCCAATTTTGACCCCCGCATTTGTTTTTCAGATACATTGATTTAAGAAGGTCATAGACTTTGCCCCCTATTCCACACTGAAGAAGTTTATAATAGAGCCCTTCGTGCCATATAGAGTCAAAGGCTTTCTTGAAGTCGATGAAACAGGCGAATATTTTCCCATTTTTTGTTTGGTGTATATGTTTTTCAATGAGGGTGTGAAGGGTATAGATATGGTCGGCGGTGCGGTGTTTTGGAAGAAAGCCTATTTGGTTTTTTCTGAGGATATTATGTTTGTTAAGAAAATCAAGTAATCTACTATTTAGAATACTGCAGAATAACTTCCCTAGACAACTGTTGACACAGATGCCGCGGTAGTTATTTGGGTCTGATTTGTTTCCGCTTTTATATATGGGGGAGATTAGTCCTTGGCACCAGATATCGGGAAAACAGCCTGAACGTAATATGATGTTGAATAATTTGAGTACCGCACCCTGCATCTCCATATTGCTGAACTTGAGCATTTCATTTTTGATGTTGTCTGGGCCACAGGCTTTCTTTAGGTGGAGAGATTTTGTTTTTGTGGCCAGTTTTTTCCATGTGATTGGGGAGTCTAGAGGGTTTTGGTTGTCTTTAATTGTTGCTTCTAATGTGTGGAGTTTTTCTGTGACCTGATGTTGACTTGGGTTTGTTTCGTTTATTGGGATGTCTTTGTAGAGGTTTTCAAAATGTGTTCTCCAGATGTCGCCATCTTGGATTGGTAATGCTTGCAATTGTGTTGTACTCAGGTTATTCCACATTTCCCAGAATTGTTTTGGATTGGTGGAGTTTTCAATTTCTTCGAGTATTTTGTGGGTATAGTTTTGTGTTTTGTTCCTAATGGTGTGTTTATATCTTTTGAGGGTTTCATTGTATCTAGTACGTAGGTCCGGATTGTTTGGTTGCCGATGCTTTTGGTTTGATATTTTTCTCAGATCTTTTCTGGCATTTTTGCATTCGTGGTCAAACCATTTCTTATTTTTATTTTGTCTTTTGTGACGCTTCCTCTTCTGTTTCACGAGGTCGGCTTTTACAGCTGCCTCATGGAAGATCATATTTATATCCTCTATGGCCATGTTTACACCATCTCTGGTGATCTCATATAGATTTTCTTTAAATTTTGAAATTTTACTTGTGAGATCAGGTGAATTTAGTGCTGTGATGAATTTATCTCCACTGTCTGGGGCCCATCTGTATGTCTGGTTTATTTTATGTAGCTTACTGGGTTCCTTTTTTGTGTCTGTAGTTTGGGCAGAAAGTTTAAGGTACACATTTATTTGGTTATGGTCTGAGAGGGGGGATTGCTGCCTGACAGTGAATGCGTGGATATCGCAGGGGTCCAGGTCAGTGATTGTATAATCCACCACACTAGACCCAAGAGTTGAGGAATATGTGAGTCTCCCTAAGGAGTCCCCTCTGAACCTACCGTTAACTATGTACAGGCCTAAGGCTCGGCAGAGTTGCACTGCCTCCCTACCGCTTTTATTTATTTCACAATCGAGGTTGTTCTGGTTTGCGATGGCTGGTGTGACATATAGAGGGGTCTGGCCAAACACATGGTTGTTGCCCTGTGGGTCTATGAAGTCAGGTTCACATCCGGTCCTTGCATTTAGGTCCCCACATAGTAGCACCTTTCCTTGGGCCTGGAAATGGCTGATTTCCATGTGGAGAGTGTCAAATATCTCCTCTTCAAAATATGGCGGTTCTATTGGAGGTATGTAGATCGCACATAAGTAAACATCGTTTTTTGCTATTCCTATATTTTTATCTTATTTTAGCCATACGTGTGATTTTCCCTGTTTTATCTCACACTCCCAATCTCTCTCTCTCTCTCACAATCCCAATCTCTCTCTCTCTCACACTCCCAATCTCTCTCTCTCACCCTCCCAATCTATCTCTCTCTCTCACAATCCCAATCTCTCTCTCTCTCACACTCCCAATCTCTCTCTCTCACACACCCAATCTCCCTCTCTCTCACACTCCCAATCTCTCTCTCTCTCTCACACTCCCAATCTCTCTTTCTCAAACTCCCAATCTCTCTCTCTCACACTCCCAATCTCTCTCTCTCTCACACTCCCAATCAGTTCAGTTCAGTTCAGTTCAAATGCTTTATTGGCATGAAAGTTTACAGAGAACCATATTGCCAAAGCTTACATTGCAAAAAGGTACAGTTTTCCAACATTCTGTAGGTGTCAATCGATTTGACATTTGTTGGGTATATACAATATTACTTTTAAACAATATTAATTTTAAACAGTCTTTCTACTTCATTTGGTACGTTCAATATTAATTTTAAACAGTCTTACTTTTAAACAGTCCTCAGGTTGTGACATGTTGTTACATATTTAGCCCCAAGGTATGGTCTGTCTCCTTCTCCTAGGACTAATCTCAATTTTGACAGATCATCCAATTCCTTGAAATCTGGGGTTGTTTGGCTTAGCTTGTTGAATAATATGTTTCTTGATGTGTTGAATTTTTCGCATTTTAGGAGGAAATGCATTTCTGTTTCAACCTCGCCAGCCAGACATTGATCGCATATTCTATTCTCTCTAGGCTGCCAGGATTTCTTGTATCTGCCTTTTTCAATTTCCAGTTGGTGGTCGCTTAATCTCTCTCTCTCTCTCACACTCCCAATCTCTCTCACTCAAACTCCCAATCTCTCTCTCTCACCGTCCCAATCTCTCTCTCTCACACTCAAAATATCTCTCTCTCTCTCACACTCCCAATCTCTCCCTCTCACACTCCCAATCTCTCTCTCTCACACTCTGAATCTCTCTCTCTCACACACTCCCAATCTCTCTCTCTCTCACACTACCAATCTCTCTCTCTCTCACACTCCCAATCTCTGTCACACTCCCAATCTCTCTCTCTCTCTCACTCCCAATCTCTCTCTCTCTCACACTCCCAATCTCTATCTCTCACACTCCCAGTCTCTCTCTCTCACACTCCCAGTCTCTCGCTCTCTCACACTCCCAATCTCTCTCTCTCACACACTCCCAACCTCTCCCTCTCTCTCACACTCCCAATCTCTCTCTCTCTCACCCTCCCAATCTCTCTCTCTCTCACACTCCCAATCTCTCTCTCTCTCGCTCCCAATCTCTCTCTCTCTCTCTCACTCCCAATCTCTCTCACACTCCCAATCTCTCTCACACTCCCAATCTCTCTCTATCTCTCACTCCCAGTCTCTCTCTCTCACACTTCCAATCTCTCTCTCTCTCTCTCACACTCCCAATTGCTCTCTCTCTCTCACACTCCCACTCGCTCTCTCTCACACACTCCCAGTCTCTCTCTCACACACTCCCAATCTCTCTCTCTCTCACACTCCCAATCTCTCTCTCTCTCACACTCCCAATCTCTCTCTCTCAGGCACTCGCAGTCTCTCTCTCTCTCTCTCACAAACTCCCAATCTCTCTCTCACTCCCAATCTCTCTCTCTCACACTCCCAATCTCTCTCTCTCACACTCCCAGTCTCTCTCTCTCTCACTCCCTGTCTCTCTCTCTCACACTCCCAATCTGTCTCTCTCACACTCCCAATATCTCTCTCTCTCACACTCCCAATCTCTCTCTCTCTCTCTCACACACTCCCAATCTCTCTCTCTCTCTCTCTCACTCCCAATCTCTCTCTCTCTCTCACACTCCCAAACTCTCTCTCTGACACTCCCACTCTCTCTCTCTCACACTCGCTATCTCTCTCTCTCACACTCCCAATCTCTCTCTCTCACACTCCCAGTCTCTCTCTCTCACACTCCCAATCTCTCTCTCTCTCACACTCCCTATCTCTCTCTCTCACACTCCCAATCTCTCTCTCTCACACTCCCAATCTCACTCTGTCTCTCACACTCCCAATCTCTCTCTATCTCTCACACTCCCAATCTCTCTCTGTCTCACACTCCCAATCTACCTCTCTCTCTCACAATCCCAATCTCTCTCACTCTCACACTCCAAATCTCTCTCTCTCACACTCCCAATCTCTCTCTCTCTCACACTCACCAATCTCTCTCTCTCTCTCACACTCCCAATCTCTCTCTCTCAAACTCCCAATCTCTCTCTCTCACACTCCCAATCTCTCCCTCTCTCACACTCAAAACATGTCTCTCTCTCTCTCACACTCCCAATCTCTCGCTCTCACACTCCCAATCTCTCTCTCTCTCTCACACTCCCAATCTCTCTCTCTCTAAAACTCCCAATCTCTCTCTCTCTCACACTCCCAAACTCTCTCTCTCACACTCCCAATCTCTCTCTCTCTAAAACTCCCAATCTCTCTCTCTCTCACACTCCCAATCACTCTCTCTCACACTCCCAGTCTCTCTCTCTCACACTCCCAATCTCTCTCTCTCTCACACTCCTAATCTCTCTCTCTCTCACACTGCCAATCTCTCTCTCTCTCACGCTCCCAATCTCTCTCTCTCTCTCTCTCTCACTCCCAATCTCTCTCAGACTCCCAATCTCTCTCACACTCCCAATCTCTCTCTATCTCTCACTCCCAGTCTCTCTCTCTCACACTCCCAATCTCTCTCTCTCTCTCTCACACTCCCAATCGCTCTCTCTCTCTCACACTCCCAGTCTCTCTCTCTCACACTCCCAGTCTATCTCTCTCGCACACTCCCAGTCTCTCTCTCTCACACTCCCAATCTCTCTCTCTCTCACACTCCCAATCTCTCTCTCTCACACTCCCAATCTCTCTCTCTCACACACTCCCAGTCTCTCTCTCTCTCTCTCACACACTCCCAATCTCTCTCTCACTCCCAATCTCTCTCTCACACTCCCAATCTCTCTCTCTCACTCCCAATCTCTCTCTCTCTCACACTTCCAGTCTCTCTCTCTCTCACACTCCCAATCTCTCTCTCTCTCACACTCCCAATCTCTCTCTCTCTCACACTCCCAGTCTCTCTCTCTCTCACTCCCTGTCTCTCTCTCTCACACTCCCAATCTCTCTCTCTCACACTCCCAATCTCTCTCTCTCTCACACTCCCAATCTCTCTCTCTCTCACACACTCCCAATCTCTCTCTCTCTCTCTCTCACTCCCAATCTCTCTCTCTCTCTCACACTCCCAAACTCTCTCTCTGATACTCCCAATCTCTCTCTCTCTCACACTCGCTATCTCTCTCTCACACTCCCAATCTCTCTCTCTCACACTCCCAGTCTCTCTCTCTCACACTCCCAATCTCTCTCTCTCTCACACTCCCTATCTCTCTCTCTCAAACTCCCAGTCTCTCTCTCTCACACTGCCAATCCCACTCTGTCTCTCACACTCCAATCTCTCTCTCTCTCTCACACACCCAATCTCTCTCTGTCTCACACTCCCAATCTATCTCTCTCTCTCACAATCCCAGTCTCTCTCTCTCACACACTCCAAATCTCCCTCTCTCACACTCCCAATCTCTCTCACTCTCACACTCACCAATCTCTCTCTCTCTCTCACACTCCCAATCTCTCTCTCTCAAATTC
Source organism: Somniosus microcephalus (assembly GCF_052327205.1). Taxonomy (NCBI): domain Eukaryota; kingdom Metazoa; phylum Chordata; class Chondrichthyes; order Squaliformes; family Somniosidae; genus Somniosus; species Somniosus microcephalus. Next base: position 320,849,226 of record NC_140987.1, read on the forward strand.
CCAATCTCTCTCTCTCAGACTCCCAATCTCTCTCTCTCTCACACTCAAAACATCTCTCTCTCTCTCTCACACTCCCAATCTCTCCCTCTCACACTCCCAATCTCTCTCTCTCTCTCTCTCAAACTCCCAATCTCCCTCTCTCTCTCTCTCACTCCCAATCTCTCTCTCTCTCACACTCCCAATCTCTCTCTCTCTCTCTCACACTCCCAATCTCTGCCTCTCTCACACTCCCAATTTCTCTCTCTTTCACACTCCCAATCTCTCTCTCACTCCCAGTCTCTCTCTCTCTGACTCCCAGTCTCTCTCACTCTCTCTCACTCCCAGTCTCTCTCTCTCTCACTCCCAGTCTCTCTCTCTCTGTCTCTCACTCCCAGTCTCTCTCTCTCTCGTACACGCCCAGTCTCTCTCTCTCGCACACTCCCAATCTCTCTCTCTCACACTCCCAATCTCTCTCTCCCGCACTCCCAATCTCTCTCTCTCTCTCACTCCCAAACTCTCTCTCTCTCACACTCCCAAACTCTCTCTCTCTCACACTCCCAATCTCTCTCTCTCTCACACTCCCTAATCTGTCTCTCTCACACTCCCAGTCTCTCTCTCTCACACTCCCAATCTCTCTCTCTCTCTCACACTCCCAATCTCACTCTCTCTCACTCTCCCAGTCTCTCTCTCTCTCTCTCTCACTCCCAATCTCTCTCTCTCTCACACTGCCAGCCTTTCGCTCTCTCACACTCCCAGTCTCTCTCTCTCACACTCCCAATCTCTCTCTCTCTCACACTCCCAGTCTCTCTCAGTTCAGTTCAGTTCAGTTCAAATGCTTTATTGGCATGAAAATTTACAGAGAACCATATTGCCAAAGCTTACATAGCAAAAAGGTACAGTTTTCCAACATTCTGTAGGTGTCAATCGATTTGACATTTGTTGGGTACATACAATATTACTTTTAAACAATATTAATTTTAAACAGTCTTTCTACTTCATTTGGTACGTTCAATATTAATTTTAAACAGTCTTACTTTTAAACAGTCCTCAGGTTGTGACATGTTGTTACATATTTGGCCCCAAGGTATGGTCTGTCTCCTTCTCCTAGGACTAATCTCAATTTTGACAGATCATCCAATTCCTTGAAATCTGGGGTTGTTTGGCTTAGCTTGTTGAATAATATGTTTCTTGATGTGTTGAATTTTTCGCATTTTAGGAGGAAATGCATTTCTGTTTCAACCTCGCCGGCCAGACATTGATCGTATATTCTATTCTCTCTAGGCTGCCAGGATTTCTTGTATCTGCCTTTTTCAATTTCCAGTTGGTGGTCGCTTAGTCTGTACCTGGTGAGGGTCTGTCTCTGTTTTGTGTCTCTGATGGTCGTGAGGTAGTCTGCCAGTTTATATTCTCTTTTTAGTGCCCGGTAACATTCTAATCTGCTTTGGCTTTCGGTTATTTTGTTCCAATGTTCCAGGTAGGTTTCTTTGCATTTTTTAATGATTTGGTTCACTCGGATTGGTGTTTGGACGGCTGTGTTGGTCTGGGGCTGGTCAGGGTCCGGCTGAGTACTTAGTTTCAGTAGCAGCTGACTCAGGGGACTCTTTTCTGGGTTTAGCTCTTGGGTCTGAAAGGCTTTGAAATGAAGGGTGTCTGGGGAGCTAGATTTGAGGTGATTTAGGAAGTTTAGTGCTCGTTTTTGGATGTTTATTATCAGTGGGTATCTGCCTAGTTCGGCTCTGCATGCATTTGTTGGCGTTTTTCTTTGGGTGCGAAGGATGCTTCTGCAGAATTCTGCATGTAGGGCTTCTATTGTGTGTTTTTCCCATTTAGTGTAGCTTTGGTGATTTAGCGGGCCCCATACTTCACTACCGTACAGTGCAATGGGCAGGATTATGCTGTCAAATATTTTGAGCCAGATTTTGATTGGGATTTGGATGTTGTAGAATTTTCTTTTTATTGCATATAGGGCTCTTCGGGCTTTTTCTTTTAGTGCATTCACTGCTATGCTGAAGCTCCCTGATGCTGTAATAGTTAGACCAAGGTAGGTGTAGCTCATAGTGTGTCCTATAGTGGTATCACTGAGGGTAAACTGGTATTTGTTTTCCTGACATCTGGGACTTTTCTGAAAAATCATGATGTTGGTTTTCTTTAGATTTACTGTTAGAGCCCAATTTTGGCAGTATTTGTCGAGTAGGTCTAGTTGTTGCTGTCTCCCAATCTCGCTCTCTCTCACACTCCCAATCTCTCTCTCTCTCTCGCTCACTCCCAATCTCTCTCTCTCTCACACTCCCAATCTCTCTCTCACACTCCCAATCTCTGTCTCTCTCACACTCCCAATTTCTCTCTCTTTCACACTCCCAATCTCTCTCTCACTCCCAGTCTCTCTCTCTCTCACTCCCAATCTCTCTCACTCTCTCTCACTCCCAGTCTCTCTCTCTCTCACTCCCAGTCTCTCTCTCTCTCTCTCACTCCCAATCTCTCTCTCTCTCACACTCCCAATCTCTCTCTCTGACACGCCCAATCTCTCTCAATTCAATTCAATTCAATTCAATTCAATTCAATTCAATTCAATTCAATTCAATTCAATTCAAATGCTTTATTGGCATGAAAGTTTACAGAGAACCATATTGCCAAAGCTTACATAGCAAAAAGGTACAGTTTTCCAACATTCTGTAGGTGTCAATCGATTTCACATTTGTTGGGTACATACAATATTACTTTTAAACAATATTAATTTTAAACAGTCTTTGTACTTCATTTGGTACGTTCAATATTAATTTTAAACAGTCTTAATTTTAAACAGTCCTCAGGTTGTGACATGTTGTTACATATTTGGCCCCAAGGTATGGTCTGTCTCCTTGTCCTAGGACTAATCTCAATTTTGACAGGTCTAATCTCAATTTTGACAGGTCATCCAATTCCTTGAAATCTGGGGTTGTTTGGCTTAGCTTGTTGAATAATATGTTTCTTGATGTGTTGAATTTTTCGCATTTTAGGAGGAAATGCATCTCTGTTTCAACCTCGCCGGCCAGACATTGATCGCATATTCTATTCTCTCTAGGCTGCCAGGATTTCTTGTATCTGCCTTTTTCAATTTCCAGTTGGTGGTCGCTTAGTCTGTACCTGGTGAGGGTCTGTCTCTGTTTTGTGTCTCTGATGGTCGTGAGGTAGTCTGCCAGTTTATATTCTCTTTTTAGGGCCCGGTAACATTCTAATCTGCTTTGGCTTTCGGTTATTTTGTTCCAATGTTCCAGGTAGGTTTCTTTGCATTTTTTAATGATTTGGTTCACTCGGATTGGTGTTTGGACGGCTGTGTTGGTCTGGGGCTGGTCAGGGTCCGTTCTCTGTCTCACATTCCCAATCTCTCTCTCTCTCTCGCACACTCCGAATCTCTCTCTCTCTCACACTCCCAATCTCTCTCTCTCTCTCTCTCACACTCCCAATCTCTCTCTCTCTCTCTCTCACTCCCAATCTCTCTCTCTCTCACACTCCCAATCTCTCTCTCTCTCTCTCACACTCCCAATCTCTGTCTCTCTCACACTCCCAATTTCTCTCTCTTTCACACTCCCAATCTCTCTCTCACTCCCAGTCTCTCTCTCTCTCACTCCCAGTCTCTCTCACTCTCTCTCACTCCCAGTCTCTCTCTCTCTCTCACTCCCAGTCTCTCTCTCTCTCTCACTCCCAATCTCTCTCTCTCTCACACTCCCAATCTCTCTCTGTCACACTCCCAATCTCTCTCTCTCTCAAACTCCCAATCTCTCTCACACTCCCAATCTCTCTCTCTCTCACACTCCCAATCTCTCTCTCACACTCCCAATCTCTCTCTGTCTCACACTCCCAATCTCTCTCTCACTCCCAGTCTCTCTCACTCTCTCTCACTCCCAGTCTCTCTCTCTCACACTCCCAGTCTCTCTCTCTCACACTCCCAGTCTCTCGTTCTCTCACACTCCAAATCTCTCTCTCTCACACACTCCCAATCTCTCTCTCTCTCACACTCCCAATCTCTCCCTCTCTCTCACACTCCCAATCTCTCTCTCTCTCACACTCCCAATCTCTCTCTCACTCACACTCCCAATCTCTCTCACACTCCCAATCTCTCTCTCTCTCTCACACTCCCAATCTCTCTCTCTCTCACACTCCCAATCTCTCTCTCTCTCACACTCCCAATCTCTCTCTCTCTCACTCTCCCAATCTCTCTCTCTCACACTCCCAATCTCTCTCACACTCCCAATCTCTCTCTCTCTCACATTCCCAATCTCTCTCACACATCCAATCTCTCTCTCTCTCACACTCCCAATCTCGGTCTCTCTCACTCCCAATCTCTCGCTCTCTCACACTCCCAATCTCTCTCTCTCACACTCCCAATCTCTCTCTCTCTCACACTCCCAATCTCCCTCTCTCTCACACTCCCAATCTCTCTGTCTCACATTCCCAATCTCTCTCTCTCTCTCGCACACTCCCAATCTCTCTCTCTCTCACACTCCCAATCTCTCTCTCTCTCTCTCTCTCACACTCCCAATCTCTCTCTCTCTCTCTCTCACTCCCAATCTCTCTCTCTCTCACACTCCCAATCTCTCTCTCTCTCTCACACTCCCAATCTCTGTCTCTCTCACACTCCCAATTTCTCTCTCTTTCACACTCCCAATCTTTCTCTCACTCCCAGTCTCTCTCTCTCTCACTCCCAGTCTCTCTCACTCTCTCTCACTCCCAGTCTCTCTCTCTCTCACTCCCAGTCTCTCTCTCTCTCTCTCACTCCCAATCTCTCTCTGTCTCACACTCCCAATCTCTCTCTCTGACACGCCCAATCTCTCTCTCTCACACTCCCAGTCTCTCTCTCTCACACTCCCAGTCTCTCGCTCTCTCACACTCCCAATCTCTCTCTCTCACACTTCCAATCTCTCTCACACTCCCAATCTCTCTCTCTCACATTCCCAATCTCTCTCACACTCCCAATCTCTCTCTCTCTCACACTTCCAATCTCGGTCTCTCTCACACTCCCAATCTCTCTCTCTCTCACACTTCCGATCGCTCTCTCTCTCACACTCCCAATCCAATTCCAATTTCCAATTCAAATGCTTTTTTAGCATGAAAGTTTACAGAGAACCATATTGCCAAAGCTTACATAGCAAAAAGGTACAGTTTTCCAACATTCTGTAGGTGTCAATCGATATGGCATTTGTTGGGTACATACAATATTACTTTTAAACAATATTAATTTTAAACAGTCTTTGTACTTCATTTGGTACGTTCAATATTAATTTTAAACAGTCTTAATCTCTCTCTCTCACACTCCCAATCTCTCTCTCTCTCTCGCACACTCCCAATCTCTCTCTCTCTCACACTCCCAATCTCTCTCTCTCTCTCACACTCCCAATCTCTTTCTCTCTCTCACTCTCACTCACTCCCAATCTCTCTCTCTCTCACACTCCCAATCTCTCTCTCACATTCCCAATCACTGTCTCTCTCACACTCCCAATTTCTCTCTCTTTCACACTCCCAATCTCTCTCTCACTCCCAGTCTCTCTCTCTCTCACTCAGTTCAGTTCAGTTCATTTCAAATGCTTTATTGGCATGAAAGTTTACAGAGAACCATATTGCCAAAGCTTACATAGCAAAAAGGTACAGTTTTCCAACATTCTGTAGGTGTCAATCGATTTGACATTTGTTGGGTATATACAATATTACTTTTAAACAATATTAATTTTAAACAGTCTTTCTACTCCCAATCTCTCTCACTCTCTCTCACGCCCAGTCTCTCTCGCTCTCACTCCCAGCCTCTCTCTCTCTCACACTCCCAATCTCTCTCTCTGACACGCCCAATCTCTCTCTCTCTCTCACACTCCCAATCTCTCTCTGTCACACTCCCAATCTCTCTCTCTCTCAAACTCCCAATCTCTCTCACACTCCCAATCTCTCTCTCTCTCACACTCCCAATCTCTCTATCACACTCCCAATCTCTCTCTCTCACACTCCCAATCTCTCTCTCACTCCCAGTCTCTCTCACTCTCTCTCACTCCCAGTCTCTCTCTCTCACACTCCCAGTCTCTCTCTCTCACACTCCCAGTCTCTCGTTCTCTCACGCTCCAAATCTTTCTCTCTCACACACTCCCAATCTCTCTCTCTCTCACACTCCCAATCTCTCCCTCTCTCTCAAACTCCCAATCTCTCTCTCTCTCACACTCACAATCTCTCTCTCACTCACACTCCCAATCTCTCTGACACTCCCAATCTCTCCCTCTCTCTCACACTCACAATCTCTCTCTCTCTCACACACCCAATCTCTCTCTCTCTCACACTCCCAATCTCTCTCTCTCTCACTCTCCCAATCTCTCTCTCTCACACTCCCAATCTCTCTCACACTCCCAATCTCTCTCTCTCTCACATTCCCAATCTCTCTCACACTCCCAATCTCTCTCTCTCTCACACTCCCAATCTCCCTCTCTCTCACACTCCCAATCTCTCTCTCTCACACTCCCAATCTCTCTCTCTCTCGCACACTCCCAATCTCTCTCTCTCTCACACTCCCAATCTCTCTCTCTCTCTCTCTCTCACACTCCCAATCTCTCTCTCTCTCTCTCACTCCCAATCTCTCTCTCTCTCACACTCCCAATCAGTTCAGTTCAGTTCAGTTCAAATGCTTTATTGGCATGAAAGTTTACAGAGAACCATATTGCCAAAGCTTACATAGCAAAAATGTTCAGTTTTCCAACATTCTGTAGGTGTCAATCGATTTGACATTTGTTGGGTATATACAATATTACTTTTAAACAATATTAATTTTAAACAGTCTTTCTACTTCATTTGGTACGTTCAATATTAATTTTAAACAGTCTTACTTTTAAACAGTCCTCAGGTTGTGACATGTTGTTACATATTTAGCCCCAAGGTATGATCTGTCTCCTTCTCCTAGGACTAATCTCAATTTTGACAGATCATCCAATTCCTTGAAATCTGGGGTTGTTTGGCTTAGCTTGTTGAATAATATGTTTCTTGATGTGTTGAATTTTTCGCATTTTAGGAGGAAATGCATTTCTGTTTCAACCTCGCCAGCCAGACATTGATCGCATATTCTATTCTCTCTAGGCTGCCAGGATTTCTTGTATCTGCCTTTTTCAATTTCCAGTTGGTGGTCGCTTAGTCTGTACCTGGTGAGGGTCTGTCTCTGTTTTGTGTCTCTGATGGTCGTGAGGTAGTCTGCCAGTTTATATTCTCTTTTTAGGGCCCGGTAACATTCTAATCTGCTTTGGTTTTCGGTTATTTTGTTCCAATGTTCCAGGTAGGTTTCTTTGCATTGTTTAATGATTTGGTTCACTCGGATTGGTGTTTGGACGGCTGTGTTGGTCTGGGGCTGGTCAGGGTCCGGCTGAGTACTTAGTTTCAGTAGCAGCTGACTCAGGGGACTCTTTTCTGGGTTTAGCTCTTGGGTCTGAAAGGCTTTGAAATGAAGGGTGTCTGGGGAGCTAGATTTGAGGTGATTTAGGAAGTTTAGTGCTCGTTTTTGGATGTTTATTATCAGTGGGTATCTGCCTAGTTCGGCTCTGCATGCATTTGTTGGCGTTTTTCTTTGGGTGCGAAGGATGCTTCGGCAGAATTCTGCATGTAGGGCTTCTATTGTGTGTTTTTCCCATTTAGTGTAGCTTTGGTGATTTAGCGGGCCCCATACTTCACTACCGTACAGTGCAATGGGCAGGATTATGCTGTCAAAAATTTTGAGCCAGATTTTGATTGGGATTTGGATGTTGTAGAATTTTCTTTTTATTGCATATAGGGCTCTTCGGGCTTTTTCTTTTAGTGCATTCACTGCTATGCTGAAGCTCCCTGATGCTGTAATAGTTAGACCAAGGTAGGTGTAGCTCATATTGTGTCCTATAGTGGTATCACTGAGGGTAAACTGGTATTTGTTTTCCTGACATCTGGGTCTTTTCTGAAAAATCATGATGTTGGTTTTCTTTAGATTTACTGTTAGAGCCCAATTTTGGCAGTATTTGTCGAGTAGGTCTAGTTTTTGCTGTAATCCCTGTTCTGTGGGAGACAGCAGAACCAGGTCGTCCGCATAGAACAGGGACTTCACTTCTCCATCCAGGAGACGGAGACCTGGTGACTCGCTTTGCTCCAGCATGTCTGCTAATTCATTTATGTATATGTTGAACAGGGTCGGGCTCAAATTGCAGCCCTGCCGGACGCCTCTTCTCTGGGTGAAGAAATCGGTGCGTTTGTCTCCAATTTTGACCCCGCATTTGTTTTTCAGATACATTGATTTAATAAGGTCATAGACTTTGCCCCCTATTCCACACTGAAGAAGTTTATAATAGAGCCCTTCGTGCCATATAGAGTCAAAGGCTTTCTTGAAGTCGATGAAACAGGCGAATATTTTCCCATTTTTTGTTTGGTGTTTATGTTTTTCAATGAGGGTGTGAAGGGTATAGATATGGTCGGCGGTGCGGTGTTTTGGAAGAAAGCCTATTTGGTTTTTTCTGAGGATATTATGTTTGTTAAGAAAATCAAGTAATCTACTATTTAGAATACTGCAGAATAACTTCCCTAGACAACTGTTGACACAGATGCCGCGGTAGTTATTTGGGTCTGATTTGTTTCCACTTTTATATATGGGGGAGATTAGTCCTTGGCACCAGATATCGGGAAAACAGCCTGAGCATAATATGATGTTGAATAGTTTGAGTATCGCACTCTGCATCTCCATATTGCTGAACTTGAGCATTTCATTTTTGATGTTGTCTGGGCCACAGGCTTTCTTTAGGTGGAGAGATTTTGTTTTTGTGGCCAGTTCTTTCCATGTGATTGGGGAGTCTAGAGGGTTTTGGTTGTCTTTAATTGTTGCTTCTAATGTGTGGAGTTTTTCTGTGACTTGATGTTGACTTGGGTTTGTTTTGTTTTTTGGGATGTCTTTGTAGAGGTTTTCAAAATGTGTTCTCCAGATGTCGCCATCTTGGATTGGTAATGCTTGCAATTGTGTTGTACTCAGGTTATTCCACATTTCCCAGAATTGTTTTGGATTGGTGGAGTTTTCAATTTCTTCGAGTATTTTGTGGGTATAGTTTTGTGTTTTGTTCCTAATGGTGTGTTTATATCTTTTGAGGGTTTCATTGTATCTAGTACGTAGGTCCGGATTGTTTGGTTGCCGATGCTTTTGGTTTGATATTTTTCTCAGGTCTTTTCTGGCATTTCTCTCTCTCTCTCTCTCACACTCCCAATCTCTGTCTCTCTCACACTCCCAATTTCGCTCTCTTTCACACTCCCAATCTCTCTCTCACTCCCAGTCTCTCTCTCTCTCACTCCCAGTCTCTCTCACTCTCTCTCACACCCAGTCTCTCTCTCTCTCACTCCCAGTCTCTCTCTCTCTCTCTCACTCCCAATCTCTCTCTCTCTCACACTCCCAATCTCTCTCACACTCCCAATCTCTCTCTCTCTCACACTCCCAGTCTCTCTCTCAAACTCCCAATCTCTCTCTCTCACACGCTCCCAATCTCTCCCTCTCTCTCACACTCCCAATCCCTCTCTCTCTCGCACTCCCAATCTCTCTCTCTCTCATACTCCCAATCTCTCTCTCTCTCACGCTCCCAGTCTCTCTCTCTCTCTCTCACTCCCAATCTCTCTCACACACCCAATCTCTCTCACACTCCCAATCTCTCTCTCTCTGACACTCCCAATCGCTCTCTCTCTCACACTCCCAGTCTCTCTCTCTCTCTCACACTCCTTATCTCTCTCTCTCTCTCACTCCCAGTCTCTCTCTCTCACACTCCCAATCTCTCACTCGCTCTCTCACACTCCCAGTCTCTCTCTCTCTCAAACTCCCAATCTCTCCCTCTCTCACACTCCCAGTCTCTCTCTCTCACACACTCCCAGTCTCTCTCTCTCAAACTCCCACTCTCTCTCTCTCACACTCCCAATCTCTCTCTCTCACACTCCCAACCTCTCTCTCTCTCACACTCCCTATCTCTCTCTCTCAAACTCCCAATCTCTCTCTCTCACACTCCCAATCTCACTCTGTCTCTCACACTCCCAATCTCTCTCTCTCTCTCACACTCCCAATCTCTCTCTGTCTCACACTCCCAATCTATCTCTCTCTCTCACAATCCCAGTCTCTCTCTCTCTCACACTCCAAATGTCTCTCTCTCACACTCCCAATCTCTCTCTCTCTCACACTCACCAATCTCTCTCTCTCTCTCACACTCACCAATCTCTCTCTCTCTCTCACACTCCCAATCTCTCTCTCTCAAATTCCCAATCTCTCTCTCTCACACTCCCAATCTCTCTCTCTCTCACACTCAAAACATCTCTCTCTCTCTCTCACACTCCCAATCTCTCCCTCTCACACTCCCAATCTCTCGCGCTCACACTCCCAATGTCCCTCTCTCTCACACTCCCAATCTCTCTCTCTCTAAAACTCCCAATCTCTCTCTCTCTCACACTCCCAATCTCTCTCCCTCACACTCCCAGTCTCTCTCTCTCACACACCCAGTCTCTCGCTCTCTCACACTCCCAATCTCTCTCTCTCACACACTCCTAATCTCTCTCTCTCACACGCTCCCAATCTCTCCCTCTCTCTCACACTCCCAATCCCTCTCTCTCTCTCACTCCCAATCTCTCTCTCTCTCACACTCCCAATCTCTCTCTCTCTCACGCTCCCAGTCTCTCTCTCTCTCTCTCACTCCCAATCTCTCTCACACTCCCAATCTCTCTCACACTCCCAATCTCTCTCTCTCTGACACTCCCAATCGCTCTCTCTCTCACACTCCCAGTCTCTCTCTCTCTCTCACACTCCCAATCTCTCTCTCTCTCTCACTCCCAGTCTCTCTCTCTCACACTCCCAATCTCTCACTCTCTCTCTCACACTCCCAGTCTCTCTCTCTCTCACACTCCCAATCTCTCCCTCTCTCACACTCCCAGTCTCTCTCTCTCACACACTCCCAGTCTCTCTCTCTCACACTCCCACTCTCTCTCTCTCACACTCCCAATCTCTCTCTCTCACACTCCCAATCTCTCTCTCTCTCACACTCCCTATCTCTCTCTCTCAAGCTCCCAATCTCTCTCTCTCACACTCCCAATCTCACTCTGTCTCTCACACTCCCAATCTCTCTCTCTCTCTCACACTCCCAATCTCTCTCTGTCTCACATTCCCAATCTATCTCTCTCTCTCACAATCCCAGTCTCTCTCTCTCTCACACTCCAAATCTCTCTCTCTCACACTCCCAATCTCTCTCTCTCTCACACTCACCAATCTCGCTCTCTCTCTCTCACACTCCCAATCTCTCTCTCTCAAATTCCCAATCTCTCTCTCTCACACTCCCAATCTCTCTCTCTCACACTCAAAACATCTCTCTCTCTCTCTCACACTCCCAATCTCTCCCTCTCACACTCCCAATCTCTCGCTCTCACACTCCCAATGTCCCTCTCTCTCACACTCCCAATCTCTCTCTCTCTAAAACTCCCAATCTCTCTCTCTCACACTCCCAATCTCTCGCTCTCACACTCCCAGTCACTCTCTCTCACACTCCCAATCCCTCTCTCTCTCACACTCCCAATCTCTCTCTCTCTCACACTCCCAATCTCTCTCTCTCTCACGCTCCCAGTGTCTCTCTCTCTCTCTCACTCCCAATCTCTCTCACACTCCCAATCTCTCTCACACTCCCAATCTCTCTCTCTCTCACACTTCCAATCTCTCTCTCTCTCACACTCCCAGTCTCTCTCCCTCTCACTCCCAGTATCTCTCTCTCTCACACTCCCAATCTCTCTCTCTCACTCCCAATTTCTCTCTCCCTCTCACACTCCCAATCTCTCTCTCTCACACTCCCAATCTCTCTCTCTCTCACACTCCCAATCTCTCTCTCTCTCTCTCACTCCCAATCTCTCTCTCACACACTCCCAAACTCTCTCTCTGACACTCCCAATCTTTCTCTCTCTCTCACACCTCCAATCTCTCTCTCTCTCACTCCCAATCTCTCTCTCTCACACTCCCAGTCTCTCTCTCTCACACTCCCAGTCTCTCGTTCTCTCACACTCCAAATCTCTCTCTCTCACACACTCCCAATCTCTCTCTCTCTCACACTCCCAATCTCTCCCTCTCTCTCTCACTCCCAATCACTCTCTCTCTCACACTCGCAACCTCTCTCTCTCTCACACTCCCAATCTCTCTCTCTCTCACACTCCCAATCTCTCTCTCTCTCACACTCCCAATCTCTCTCTCTCACACTCCCAATCTCTCTCACACTCCCAATCTCTCTCTCTCTCACATTCCCAATCTCTCTCTCTCTCACACTCCCAATCTCTCTCTCTCACACTCCCAATCTCTCTCACACTCCCAATCTCTCTCTCTCTCACATTCCCAATCTCTCTCACACTCCCAATCTCTCTCTCTCTCACACTCCCAATCTCGGTCTCTCTCACACTCCCAATCTCTCTCTCTCTCACAATCCCGATCTCTCTCTCTCTCACACTCCCAATCTCTCTCTCTCTCACACTCCCAATCTCTCTCTCTCACACTCCCAATCTCTCTCTCTCTCTCGCACACTCCCAATCTCTCTCTCTCTCAAACTCCCAATCTCTCTCTCTTTCACACTCCCAATCTCTCTCTCACTCCCAGTCTCTCTCTCTCTCACTCCAATCTCTCTCACTCTCTCTCACTCCCAGTCTCTCTCTCTTTCACTCCCAGTCTCTCTCTCTCTCTCACACTCCCAATCTCTCTCTCTGACACGCCCAATCTCTCTCTCTCTCTCACACTCCCAATCTCTCTCTGTCACACTCCCAATCTCTCTCTCTCTCAAACTCCCAATCTCTCTCACACTCCCAATCTCTCTCTCTCTCACACTCCCAATCTCTCTCTCACAATCCCAATCTCTCTCTCTCACACTCCCAATCTCTCTCTCACTCCCATTCTCTCTCACTCTCTCTCACTCCCAGTCTCTCTCTCTCACACTCCCAGTCTCTCTCTCTCACAGTCCCAGTCTCTCATTCTCTCACACTCCAAATCTCTCTCTCTCACACACTCCCAATCTCTCTCTCTCTCACACTCCCAATCTCTCCCTCTCTCTCACACTCCCAATCTCTCTCTCTCTCACACTCCCAATCTCTCTCTCACTCACACTCCCAATCTCTCTCACACTCCCAATCTCTCCCTCTCCCTCACACTCCCAATCTCTCTCTCTCTCACACTCCCAATCTCTCTCTCTCTCACACTCCCAATCTCTCTCTCTCTCACTCTCCCAATCTCTCTCTCTCACACTCCCAATCTCTCTCACACTCCCAATCTCTCTCTCTCTCACATTCCCAATCTCTCTCACACTCCCAATCTCTCTCTCTCTCACACTCCCAATCTCGGTCTCTCTCACTCCCAATCTCTCGCTCTCTTACACTCCCAATCTCTCTCTCTCTCACACTCCCAATCTCTCTCTCTCTCACACTCCCAATCTCCCTCTCTCTCACACTCCCAATCTCTCTGTCTCACACTCCCAATCTCTCTCTCTCTCTCGCACACTCCCAATCTCTCTCTCTCTCTCTCCCCCACTCCCAATCTCTCTCTCTCTCTCTCTCACTCCCAATCTCTGTCTCTCTCACACTCCCAATCTCTCTCTCTCTCTCTCACACTCCCAATCTCTGTCTCTCTCACACTCCCAATTTCTCTCTCTTTCACACTCCCAATCTCTCTCTCACTCCCAGTCTCTCTCTCTCTCACTCCCAGTCTCTCTCACTCTCTCTCACTCCCAGTCTCTCTCTCTCTCACTCCCAGTCTCTCTCTCTCTCTCTCACTCCCAATCTCTCTCTCTCTCACACTCCCAATCTCTCTCTCTGACACGCCCAATCTCTCTCTCTCTCTCACACTCCCTATCTCTCTCTGTCACACTCCCAATCTCTCTCTCTCTCACACTCCCAATCTCTCTCACACTCCCAATCTCTCTCTCTCTCACACTCCCAATCTCTCTCTCACACTCCCAATATCTCTCTCTCACACTCCCAGTCTCTCTCTCTCACACTCCCAGTCTCTCGCTCTCTCACACTCCCAATCTCCCTCTCTCACACTCCCAATCTCTCTCTGTCACACTCCCAATCTCTCTCTCTCTCAAACTCCCAATCTCTCTCACACTCCCAATCTCTCTCTCTCTCACACTCCCAATCTCTCTCTCACAATCCCAATCTCTCTCTCTCACACTCCCAATCTCTCTCTCACTCCCATTCTCTCTCACTCTCTCTCACTCCCAGTTCTCTCTCTCACACTCCCAGTCTCTCTCACTCACAGTCCCAGTCTCTCATTCTCTCACACTCCAAATCTCTCTCTCTCACACACTCCCAATCTCTCTCTCTCTCACACTCCCAATCTCTCCCTCTCTCTCACACTCCCAATCTCTCTCTCTCTCACACTCCCAATCTCTCTCTCACTCACACTCCCAATCTCTCTCACACTCCCAATCTCTCCCTCTCCCTCACACTCCCAATCTCTCTCTCTCTCACACTCCCAATCTCTCTCTCTCTCACACTCCCAATCTCTCTCTCTCTCACTCTCCCAATCTCTCTCTCTCACACTCCCAATCTCTCTCACACTCCCAATCTCTCTCTCTCTCACATTCCCAATCTCTCTCACACTCCCAATCTCTCTCTCTCTCACACTCCCAATCTCGGTCTCTCTCACTCCCAATCTCTCGCTCTCTCACACTCCCAATCTCTCTCTCTCTCACACTCCCAATCTCTCTCTCTCTCACACTCCCAATCTCCCTCTCTCTCACACTCCCAATCTCTCTGTCTCACACTCCCAATCTCTCTCTCTCTCTCGCACACACCCAATCTCTCTCTCTCTCTCCCCACTCCCAATCTCTCTCTCTCTCTCTCTCACTCCCAATCTCTGTCTCTCTCACACTCCCAATCTCTCTCTCTCTCTCTCACACTCCCAATCTCTGTCTCTCTCACACTCCCAATTTCTCTCTCTTTCACACTCCCAATCTCTCTCTCACTCCCAGTCTCTCTCTCTCTCACTCCCAGTCTCTCTCACTCTCTCTCACTCCCAGTCTCTCTCTCTCTCACTCCCAGTCTCTCTCTCTCTCTCTCACTCCCAATCTCTCTCTCTCTCACACTCCCAATCTCTCTCTCTGACACGCCCAATCTCTCTCTCTCTCTCACACTCCCTATCTCTCTCTGTCACACTCCCAATCTCTCTCTCTCTCACACTCCCAATCTCTCTCACACTCCCAATCTCTCTCTCTCTCACACTCCCAATCTCTCTCTCACACTCCCAATCTCTCTCTCTCACACTCCCAGTCTCTCTCTCTCACACTCCCAGTCTCTCGCTCTCTCACACTCCCAATCTCTCTCTCTCACACTCCCAATCTCTCTCACACTCCCAATCTCTCTCTCTCTCACATTCCCAATCTCTCTCACACTCCCAATCTCTCTCTCTCTCACACTCCCAATCTCGGTCTCTCTCACACTCCCAATCTCTCTCTCTCTCACACTCCCGATCTCTCTCTCTCTCACACTCCCAATCTCTCTCTCTCTCCCACTCCCAATCTCTCTCTCTCACACTCCCAATCTCTCTCTCTCTCTCGCACACTCCCAATCTCTCTCTCTCTCACACTCCCAATCTCTCTCTCTCTCTCACACTCCCAATCTCTCTCTCTCTCTCGCTCACTCCCAATCTCTCTCTCTCTCACACTCCCAATCTCTCTCTCACACTCCCAATCAGTTCAGTTCAGTTCAGTTCAGTTCAAATGCTTTATTGGCATGAAAGTTTACAGAGAACCATATTGCCAAAGCTTACATAGCAAAAAGGTACAGTTTTCCAACATTCTGTAGGTGTCAATCGATTTGACATTTGTTGGGTACATACAATATTACTTTTAAACAATATTAATTTTAAACAGTCTTTCTACTTCATTTGGTACGTTCAATATTAATTTTAAACAGTCTTACTTTTAAACAGTCCTCAGGTTGTGACATGTTGTTACATATTTGGCCCCAAGGTATGGTCTGTCTCCTTCTCCTAGGACTAATCTCAATTTTGACAGATCATCCAATTCCTTGAAATCTGGGGTTGTTTGGCTTAGCTTGTTGAATAATATGTTTCTTGATGTGTTGAATTTTTCGCATTTTAGGAGGAAATGCATTTCTGTTTCAACCTCGCCAGCCAGACATTGATCGCATATTCTATTCTCTCTAGGCTGCCAGGATTTCTTGTATCTGCCTTTTTCAATTTCCAGTTGGTGGTCGCTTAGTCTGTACCTGGTGAGGGTCTGTCTCTGTTTTGTGTCTCTGATGGTCGTGAGGTAGTCTGCCAGTTTATATTCTCTTTTTAGGGCCCGGTAACATTCTAATCTGCTTTGGCTTTCGGTTATTTTGTTCCAATGTTCCAGGTAGGTTTCTTTGCATTTTTTAATGATTTGGTTCACTCGGATTGGTGTTTGGATGGCTGTGTTGGTCTGGGGCTGGTCAGGGTCCGGCTGAGTACTTAGTTTCAGTAGCAGCTGACTCAGGGGACTCTTTTCTGGGTTTAGCTCTTGTGTCTGAAAGGCTTTGAAATGAAGGGTGTCTGGGGAGCTAGATTTGAGGTGATTTAGGAAGTTTAGTGCTCGTTTTTGGATGTTTATTATCAGTGGGTATCTGCCTAGTTCGGCTCTGCATGCATTTGTTGGCGTTTTTCTTTGGGTGCGAAGGATGCTTCGGCAGAATTCTGCCTGTAGGGCTTCTATTGTGTGTTTTTCCCATTTAGTGTAGCTTTGGTGGTTTAGCGGGCCCCATACTTCACTACCGTACAGTGCAATGGGCAGGATTATGCTGTCAAATATTTTGAGCCAGATTTTGATTGGGATTTGGATGTTGTAGAATTTTCTTTTTATTGCATATAGGGCTCTTTGGGCTTTTTCTTTTAGTGCATTCACTGCTATGCTGAAGCTCCCTGATGCTGTAATAGTTAGACCAAGGTAGGTGTAGCTCATAGTGTGTCCTATAGTGGTATCACTGAGGGTAAACTGATATTTGTTTTCCTGACATCTGGGTCTTTTCTGAAAAATCATGATGTTGGTTTTCTTTAGATTTACTGTTAGAGCCCAATTTTGGCAGTATTTGTCGAGTAGGTCTAGTTGTTGCTGTAATCCCTGTTCTGTGGGAGACAGCAGAACCAGGTCGTCCGCATAGAACAGGGACTTCACTTCTCCATCCAGGAGACGGAGACCTGGTGACTCGCTTTCTCTGTCTCTGTCTCTCTCACACTCCCAATTTCTCTCTCTTTCACACTCCCAATCTCTCTCT
>NC_140987.1:320866954-320902386 GCF_052327205.1 Somniosus microcephalus
GTTCCGGCCTTGTCCGAAGCAGTGGAAAGGACTGTTCCGGCCTTGTCCGAGGCAGTGGAAAGGACTGTTCCGGCCTTGTCCGAGGCAGTGGAAAGGACTGTTCTGGCCTTGTCCGAAGCAGTGGAAAGGTCAGTTCCCGCCTTGTCCGAAGCAGTGGAAAGGACTGTTCCGGCCTTGCCTAGGCAGTGGAAAGGACTGTTCGGCCTTGTCCGAGGCAGTGGAAAGGACTGTTCCGGCCTTCTCCGAGGCAGTGGAAAGGACTGTTCCGGCCTTGTCCGAGGCAGTGGAAAGGACTGTTCCGTCCTTGTCCGAGGCAGTGGAAAGGACTGTTCGGCCTTGCCTAGGCAGTGGAAAGGACTGTTCCGGCCTTGTCCGAGGCAGTGGAAAGGACTGTTCCGGTCTTGTCCGAGGCAATGGAAAGGACTGTTCCGGCCTTGTCCGAGGCAGTGGAAAGGACTGTTCCAGACTTGTCCAAAGCAGTGGAAAGGACTGTTCTGGCCTTGTCCGAGGCAGTGAAAAGGACTGTTCCGGCCTTGTCCGAAGCAGTGGATAGGACTGTTCCGGCATTGTCCAAAGCAGTGGAAAGGACTGTTCCGGCCCTGTCCGAAGCAGTCGAAAGGACTGTTCCTGCCCTGTCCGAAGCAGTGGAAAGGACTGTTCCGGCCTTGTCCGAGGCAGTGGAAAGGACTGTTCCGGCCTTCTCCGAAGCAGTGGAAAGGACTGTTCCGGCCTTGTCCGAAGCAGTGCAAAGGACTGTCCCGGCCTTGTCCGAGGCAGTGGAAAGGACTGTTCCGGCCTTGTCCGAAGCAGTGGAAAGGACTGTTCCGGCCCTGTCCGAAGCAGTGGAAAGGACTGTTACGGCCTTGTCCGAAGCAGTGGAAAGAACTGTTGCGGCCTTGTCCGAAGCAGTGGAAAGGACTGTTCCGGCCTTGTCCGAAGCAGTGGAAAGAACTGTTCCGGCTTTGTTCGAGGCAGTGGAAAGGACTGTTCTGGCTTTGTTCGAGGCAGTGGAAAGGACTGTTCTGGCCTTGTCCGAGGCAGTGGAAAGGACTGTTCCGGCCCTGTCTGAGGCAGTGGAAAGGAATGTTCCGGCCTTGTCCGAGGCAGTGGAAAGGGCTGTTCCGGCCTTGTCCGAAGTAGTGGAAATGTCTTTTCCGGCCTTCTCCGAGGCAGTGGAAAGGACTGTTCTGGCCTTGCCCGATGCAGTGGAAAGGACTGTTCCGGCCTTGTCCGAGGCAGTGGAAAGGACAGTTCCAGCCTTGTCCGAGACAGTGGAAAGGACTGTTCCGGCCTTGTCCGAAGCAGTGGAAAGGACTGTTCCGGCCTTGTCTGAAGCAGTGGAAAGGACTGTTCCGGCCTTGTCCGAGGCAGTGGAAAGGACTATTCCAGAATTGTCCAAAGCAGTGGAAAGGACAGTTCCAGCCTTGTCCGAGACAGTGGAAAGGACTGTTCCGGCCTTGTCCGAAGCAGTGGAAAGGACTGTTCCGGCCTTGTCTGAAGCAGTGGAAAGGACTGTTCCGGCCTTGTCCGAGGCAGTGGAAAGGACTATTCCAGAATTGTCCAAAGCAGTGGAAAGGACTGTTCCAGCCCTGTCCGAAGCAGTGGAAAGGGCTGTTCCTGCCCTGTCCGAAGCAGTGGAAAGGACTGTTCCGGCTTGTCCGAAGCAGTGGAAAGGACTGTTCTGGCCTTGTCCGATGCAGTGGAAAGGACTGTTCCGGCCTTGTCCGAGGCAGTGGAAAGGACAGGTCCAGCCTTGTCCGAGGCAGTGGAAAGGACTGTTCCGGCCTTGTCCGAAGCAGTGGAAAGGACTGTTCCGGCCTTGTCCGATGCAGTGGAAAGGACTGTTCCGGCCTTGTCCGAGGCAGTGGAAAGGACAGGTCCAGCCTTGTCCGAGACAGTGGAAAGGACTGTTCCGGCCTTGTCCGAAGCAGTGGAAAGGACTGTTCCGGCCTTGTCCGAGGCAGTGGAAAGGACTGTTTTGGCCTTGTCCGAGGCAGTGGAATGGACTGTTCCGGCCCTGTCTGAGGCAGTGCAAAGGAATGTTCCGGCCTTGTCCGAGGCAGTGGAAAGGACTGTTCCGGCCTTGTCCGAAGCAGTGGGAAGAACTGTTCCAGCCTTTTCCGAAGCAGTGGAAAGGACTGTTCCGGCTTGTCCGAAGCAGTGGGAAGGACTCTTCCAGCCTTTTCCGAAGCAGTGGAAAGGACTGTTCCGGCCTTGTCCGAGGCAGTGGAAAGGACTGTTCCGGCCTTGTCCGAGGCAGTGGAAAGGACTGTTCTGGCCTTGTCCGAAGCAGTGGAAAGGTCAGTTCCCGCCTTGTCCGAAGCAGTGGAAAGGACTGTTCCGGACTTGCCTAGGCAGTGGAAAGGACTGTTCCGGCCTTGTCCGAGGCAGTGGAAAGGACTGTTCCGGCCTTGTCCGAGGCAGTGGAAAGGACTGTTCCAGCCCTGTCCGAGGCAGTGGAAAGGACTGTTCCGGCCATGTCCGAGGCATTGGAAAGGACTGTTCCGGCCTTGTCCGAAGCAGTGGAAAGGACTGTTCCGGCCTTGTCCAAGGCAGTGGAAAGGACTGTTCCAGCCCTGTCCGAGGCAGTGGAAAGGACTGTTCCGGCTTTGTCTGAGGCAGTGGAAAGGACTGTTCCGGCCTTGTCCGAAGCAGTGGAAAGGACTGTTCCGGCCTTGTCCGAGGCAGTGGAAAGGACTGTTCCGGCCTTGTCCGAGGCAGTGGAAAGGACTGTTCTGGCCTTGTCCGAAGCAGTGGAAAGGTCAGTTCCCGCCTTGTCCGAAGCAGTGGAAAGGACTGTTCCGGCCTTGCCTAGGCAGTGGAAAGGACTGTTCCGGCCTTGTCCGAGGCAGTGGAAAGGACTGTTCCGGCCTTCTCCGAGGCAGTGGAAAGGACTGTTCCGGCCTTGTCCGAGGCAGTGGAAAGGACTGTTCCGTCCTTGTCCGAGGCAGTGGAAAGGACTGTTCCGGCCTTGCCTAGGCAGTGGAAAGGACTGTTCCGGCCTTGTCCGAGGCAGTGGAAAGGACTGTTCCGGTCTTGTCCGAGGCAATGGAAAGGACTGTTCCGGCCTTGTCCGAGGCAGTGGAAAGGACTGTTCCAGACTTGTCCAAAGCAGTGGAAAGGACTGTTCTGGCCTTGTCCGAGGCAGTGAAAAGGACTGTTCCGGCCTTGTCCGAAGCAGTGGATAGGACTGTTCCGGCATTGTCCAAAGCAGTGGAAAGGACTGTTCCGGCCCTGTCCGAAGCAGTCGAAAGGACTGTTCCTGCCCTGTCCGAAGCAGTGGAAAGGACTGTTCCGGCCCTGTACGAAGCAGTGGAAAGGACTGTTCCGGCCTTGTCCAAAGAAGTGGAAAGGACTGTTGCGGCCATGTCCGAAGCAGTGGAAAGGACTGCTCCGGCCCTGTCCGAAGCAGTGGAAAGGACTGTTCAGGCCTTGTCCGAGGCAGTGGAAAGGACTGTTCCGGCCTTGTCCGAAGCAGTGGAAAGGACTGTCCGGCTTTTTCCGAGGCAGTGGAAAGGACTGTTCCGGCCCTGTCCGAGGCAGTGGAAAGAAATGTTCCAGCCCTGTCTGAAGCAGTGGAAAGAACTGTTCCGGCATTGTCCGAAGCCGTGGAAAGGACAGCTCCAGCCCTGTCCGAAGCAGTGGAAATGACAGTTCCGGCCTTGTCCGAAGCATTGGAAAGGACTGTTCCGGCCTTGTCCGAAGCAGTGGAAAGGACTGTTCCGGCCTTGTCCGAGGCAGTGGAAAGGAATGTTCCGGCCTTGTCCGAGGCACTGGAAACGACTGTTCCGACCTTGTCCGAGGCAGTGTAAAGCACAGTTCCGGCCTTGTCCGAGGCAGTGGAAAGGACTGTTCCGGCCTTGTCCGAGGCAGTGGAAAGGACTGTTCCGGCCTTGTCCGAAGCAGTGGAAAGGACTGTTATGTCCTTGTCCGAGGGAGTGGAAAGGACTGTTCCGGCCTTGTCCGAGGCAGTGGAAAGGACTGTTTTGGCCTTGTCCGAGGCAGTGGAAAGGACTGTTCCGGCCCTGTCTGAGGCAGTGCAAAGGAATGTTCCGGCCTTGTCCGAGGCAGTGGAAAGGACTGTTCCGGCCTTGTCCGAAGCAGTGGAAAGGTCTGTTCCTGCCATGTCTGAGGCAGTGGAAAGGACTGTGCTGGCCTTGTCCAAGGCAGTGCAAAGGACTGTTCCGGCCTTGTCCGAAGCAGTGGAAAGGACTGTTCCGGCCTTGTCCAAGGCAGTGCAAAGGACTGTTCCGGCCTTGTCCGAAGTAGTGGAAAGGACTGTTCCGGCCTTGTCCGAGGAAGTGTAAAGGACTGTTCCAGCCTTTTCTGAAACAGTGGAAAGGACTGTTCCGGCCTTGTCTGAGGCAGTGGAAAGGACTGTTCCGGCCTTGTCCGAAGCAGTGGAAAGGACTGTTCCGGCCTTGTCCAAGGCAGTGCAAAGGACTGTTCCGGCCTTGTCCGAAGTAGTGGAAAGAACTGTTCCGGCCTTTTCCGAGGAAGTGTAAAGGACTGTTCCAGCCTTTTCTGAAACAGTGGAAAGGACTGTTCCAGCCTTGTCCGAAGCAGTGGAAAGGACTGTTCCGGCCTTGTCCGAGGCAGTGGAAAGGACTGTTCCGGCCTTGTCCGAAGCAGTGGAAAGGTCAGTTCCCGCCTTGTCCGAAGCAGTGGAAAGGACTGTTCCGGACTTGCCTAGGCAGTGGAAAGGACTGTTCCGGCCTTGTCCGAGGCAGTGGAAAGGAATGTTCCAGCCTTGTCCAAAGCAGTGGAAAGGACTGTTCAGACCTTGTCCGAGGCAGTGAAAAGGACTGTTCCGGCCTTGTCCGAGACAGTGGAAAGGACAGTTCCGGCCTTGTCCGAAGCGGTGGAAAGGACTGTTCCGGACTTTTCCGAGGCAGTGGAAAGGACTGTTCCGGCCTTGTCCGAGGCAGTGGAAAGGACTGTTCCGGCCTTGTCCGAAGCAGTGGAAAGGACTGTTCCGGCCTTGTCCGAAGCAGTGCAAAGGACTGTCCCGGCGTTGTCCGAGGCAGTGGAAAGGACTGTTCCGGCCTTGTCCGAAGCAGTGGAAAGGACTGTTCCGGCCCTGTCCGAAGCAGTGGAAAGGACTGTTCCGGCCTTGTCCGAGGCAGTGGAAAGGACAGGTCCAGCCTTGTCCGAGGCAGTGGAAAGGACTGTTCCGGCCTTGTCCGAAGCAGTGGAAAGGACTGTTCCGGCCTTGTCCGATGCAGTGGAAAGGACTGTTCCGGCCTTGTCCGAGGCAGTGGAAAGGACAGGTCCAGCCTTGTCCGAGACAGTGGAAAGGACTGTTCCGGCCTTGTCCGAAGCAGTGGAAAGGACTGTTCCGGCCTTGTCCGAGGCAGTGGAAAGGACTGTTTTGGCCTTGTCCGAGGCAGTGGAATGGACTGTTCCGGCCCTGTCTGAGGCAGTGCAAAGGAATGTTCCGGCCTTGTCCGAGGCAGTGGAAGGACTGTTCCGGCCTTGTCCGAAGCAGTGGGAAGAACTGTTCCAGCCTTTCCGAAGCAGTGGAAAGGACTGTTCCGGCCTTGTCCGAAGCAGTGGGAAGGACTCTTCCAGCCTTTTCCGAAGCAGTGGAAAGGACTGTTCCGGCCTTGTCCGAGGCAGTGGAAAGGACTGTTCCGGCCTTGTCCGAGGCAGTGGAAAGGACTGTTCTGGCCTTGTCCGAAGCAGTGGAAAGGTCAGTTCCCGCCTTGTCCGAAGCAGTGGAAAGGACTGTTCCGGACTTGCCTAGGCAGTGGAAAGGACTGTTCCGGCCTTGTCCGAGGCAGTGGAAAGGACTGTTCCGGCCTTGTCCGAGGCAGTGGAAAGGACTGTTCCAGCCCTGTCCGAGGCAGTGGAAAGGACTGTTCCGGCCATGTCCGAGGCATTGGAAAGGACTGTTCCGGCCTTGTCCGAAGCAGTGGAAAGGACTGTTCCGGCCTTGTCCAAGGCAGTGGAAAGGACTGTTCCAGCCCTGTCCGAGGCAGTGGAAAGGACTGTTCCGGCTTTGTCTGAGGCAGTGGAAAGGACTGTTCCGGCCTTGTCCGAAGCAGTGGAAAGGACTGTTCCGGCCTTGTCCGAGGCAGTGGAAAGGACTGTTCCGGCCTTGTCCGAGGCAGTGGAAAGGACTGTTCTGGCCTTGTCCGAAGCAGTGGAAAGGTCAGTTCCCGCCTTGTCCGAAGCAGTGGAAAGGACTGTTCCGGCCTTGCCTAGGCAGTGGAAAGGACTGTTCCGGCCTTGTCCGAGGCAGTGGAAAGGACTGTTCCGGCCTTCTCCGAGGCAGTGGAAAGGACTGTTCCGGCCTTGTCCGAGGCAGTGGAAAGGACTGTTCCGTCCTTGTCCGAGGCAGTGGAAAGGACTGTTCCGGCCTTGCCTAGGCAGTGGAAAGGACTGTTCCGGCCTTGTCCGAGGCAGTGGAAAGGACTGTTCCGGTCTTGTCCGAGGCAGTGGAAAGGACTGTTCCGGCCTTGTCCGAGGCAGTGGAAAGGACTGTTCCAGACTTGTCCAAAGCAGTGGAAAGGACTGTTCTGGCCTTGTCCGAGGCAGTGAAAAGGACTGTTCCGGCCTTGTCCGAAGCAGTGGATAGGACTGTTCCGGCATTGTCCAAAGCAGTGGAAAGGACTGTTCCGGCCCTGTCCGAAGCAGTCGAAAGGACTGTTCCTGCCCTGTCCGAAGCAGTGGAAAGGACTGTTCCGGCCCTGTACGAAGCAGTGGAAAGGACTGTTCCGGCCTTGTCCAAAGAAGTGGAAAGGACTGTTGCGGCCATGTCCGAAGCAGTGGAAAGGACTGTTCCGGCCCTGTCCGAAGCAGTGGAAAGGACTGTTCAGGCCTTGTCCGAGGCAGTGGAAAGGACTGTTCCGGCCTTGTCCGAAGCAGTGGAAAGGACTGTCCGGCTTTTTCCGAGGCAGTGGAAAGGACTGTTCCGGCCCTGTCCGAGGCAGTGGAAAGAAATGTTCCAGCCCTGTCTGAAGCAGTGGAAAGGACTGTTCCGGCATTGTCCGAAGCCATGGAAAGGACTGCTCCAGCCCTGTCCGAAGCAGTGGAAATGACAGTTCCGGCCTTGTCCGAAGCATTGGAAAGGACTGTTCCGGCCTTGTCCGAAGCAGTGGAAAGGACTGTTCCGGCCTTGTCCGAGGCAGTGGAAAGGACTGTTCCGGCCTTGTCCGAGGCACTGGAAAGGACTGTTCCGGCCTTGTCCGAGGCAGTGTAAAGCACAGTTCCGGCCTTGTCCGAGGCAGTGGAAAGGACTGTTCCGGCCTTGTCCGAGGCAGTGCAAAGGAATGTTCCGGCCTTGTCCGAGGCAGTGGAAAGGACTGTTCCGGCCTTGTCCGAAGCAGTGGAAAGGTCTGTTCCTGCCATGTCTGAGGCAGTGGAAAGGACTGTGCTGGCCTTGTCCAAGGCAGTGCAAAGGACTGTTCCGGCCTTGTCCGAAGCAGTGGAAAGGACTGTTCCGGCCTTGTCCAAGGCAGTGCAAAGGACTGTTCCGGCCTTGTCCGAAGTAGTGGAAAGGACTGTTCCGGCCTTGTCCGAGGAAGTGTAAAGGACTGTTCCAGCCTTTTCTGAAACAGTGGAAAGGACTGTTCCGGCCTTGTCTGAGGCAGTGGAAAGGACTGTTCCGGCCTTGTCCGAAGCAGTGGAAAGGACTGTTCCGGCCTTGTCCAAGGCAGTGCAAAGGACTGTTCCGGCCTTGTCCGAAGTAGTGGAAAGAACTGTTCCGGCCTTGTCCGAGGAAGTGTAAAGGACTGTTCCAGCCTTTTCTGAAACAGTGGAAAGGACTGTTCCAGCCT
Source organism: Somniosus microcephalus (assembly GCF_052327205.1). Taxonomy (NCBI): domain Eukaryota; kingdom Metazoa; phylum Chordata; class Chondrichthyes; order Squaliformes; family Somniosidae; genus Somniosus; species Somniosus microcephalus. The sequence goes on from NC_140987.1 coordinate 320,874,736, forward strand.
TGTCCGAAGCAGTGGAAAGGACTGTTCCGGCCTTGTCCGAGGCAGTGGAAAGGACTGTTCCGGCCTTGTCCGAAGCAGTGGAAAGGTCAGTTCCCGCCTTGTCCGAAGCAGTGGAAAGGACTGTTCCGGACTTGCCTAGGCAGTGGAAAGGACTGTTCCGGCCTTGTCCGAGGCAGTGGAAAGGAATGTTCCAGCCTTGTCCAAAGCAGTGGAAAGGACTGTTCAGACCTTGTCCGAGGCAGTGAAAAGGACTGTTCCGGCCTTGTCCGAGACAGTGGAAAGGACAGTTCCGGCCTTGTCCGAAGCGGTGGAAAGGACTGTTCCGGACTTTTCCGAGGCAGTGGAAAGGACTGTTCCGGCCTTGTCCGAGGCAGTGGAAAGGACTGTTCCGGCCTTGTCCGAGGCAGTGGAAAGGACTGTTCCGGCCTTGTCCGAGGCAGTGGAAAGGACTGTTCCGGCCTTGTCCGAAGCAGTGCAAAGGACTGTCCCGGCCTTGTCCGAGGCAGTGGAAAGGACTGTTCCGGCCTTGTCCGAAGCAGTGGAAAGGACTGTTCCGGCCCTGTCCGAAGCAGTGGAAAGGACTGTTCCGGCCTTGTCCGAGGCAGTGGAAAGGACAGGTCCAGCCTTGTCCGAGGCAGTGGAAAGGACTGTTCCGGCCTTGTCCGAAGCAGTGGAAAGGACTGTTCCGGCCTTGTCCGATGCAGTGGAAAGGACTGTTCTGGCCTTGTCCGAAGCAGTGGAAAGGTCAGTTCCCGCCTTGTCCGAAGCAGTGGAAAGGACTGTTCCGGACTTGCCTAGGCAGTGGAAAGGACTGTTCCGGCCTTGTCCGAGGCAGTGGAAAGGACTGTTCCGGCCTTGTCCGAGGCAGTGGAAAGGACTGTTCCAGCCCTGTCCGAGGCAGTGGAAAGGACTGTTCCGGCCATGTCCGAGGCATTGGAAAGGACTGTTCCGGCCTTGTCCGAAGCAGTGGAAAGGACTGTTCCGGCCTTGTCCAAGGCAGTGGAAAGGACTGTTCCAGCCCTGTCCGAGGCAGTGGAAAGGACTGTTCCGGCTTTGTCTGAGGCAGTGGAAAGGACTGTTCCGGCCTTGTCCGAAGCAGTGGAAAGGACTGTTCCGGCCTTGTCCGAGGCAGTGGAAAGGACTGTTCCGGCCTTGTCCGAGGCAGTGGAAAGGACTGTTCTGGCCTTGTCCGAAGCAGTGGAAAGGTCAGTTCCCGCCTTGTCCGAAGCAGTGGAAAGGACTGTTCCGGCCTTGCCTAGGCAGTGGAAAGGACTGTTCCGGCCTTGTCCGAGGCAGTGGAAAGGACTGTTCCGGCCTTGTCCGAGGCAGTGGAAAGGACTGTTCCGTCCTTGTCCGAGGCAGTGGAAAGGACTGTTCCGGCCTTGCCTAGGCAGTGGAAAGGACTGTTCCGGCCTTGTCCGAGGCAGTGGAAAGGACTGTTCCGGTCTTGTCCGAGGCAGTGGAAAGGACTGTTCCGGCCTTGTCCGAGGCAGTGGAAAGGACTGTTCCAGACTTGTCCAAAGCAGTGGAAAGGACTGTTCTGGCCTTGTCCGAGGCAGTGAAAAGGACTGTTCCGGCCTTGTCCGAAGCAGTGGATAGGACTGTTCCGGCATTGTCCAAAGCAGTGGAAAGGACTGTTCCGGCCCTGTCCGAAGCAGTCGAAAGGACTGTTCCTGCCCTGTCCGAAGCAGTCGAAAGGACTGTTCCTGCCCTGTCCGAAGCAGTGGAAAGGACTGTTCCGGCCTTGTCCGAAGCAGTGGAAAGGACTGTTCCGGCCTTGTCCAAGGCAGTGCAAAGGACTGTTCCGGCCTTGTCCGAAGTAGTGGAAAGGACTGTTCCGGCCTTGTCCGAGGAAGTGTAAAGGACTGTTCCAGCCTTTTCTGAAACAGTGGAAAGGACTGTTCCGGCCTTGTCTGAGGCAGTGGAAAGGACTGTTCCGGCCTTGTCCGAAGCAGTGGAAAGGACTGTTCCGGCCTTGTCCAAGGCAGTGCAAAGGACTGTTCCGGCCTTGTCCGAAGTAGTGGAAAGGACTGTTCCGGCCTTGTCCGAGGAAGTGTAAAGGACTGTTCCAGCCTTTTCTGAAACAGTGGAAAGGACTGTTCATGCCTTGTCCGAAGCAGTGGAAAGGACTGTTCCGGCCTTGTCCGAGGCAGTGGAAAGGACTGTTCCGGCCTTGTCCGAAGCAGTGGAAAGGTCAGTTCCCGCCTTGTCCGAAGCAGTGGAAAAGACTGTTCCGGACTTGCCTAGGCAGTGGAAAGGACTGTTCCGGCCTTGTCCGAGGCAGTGGAAAGGAATGTTCCAGCCTTGTCCAAAGCAGTGGAAAGGACTGTTCAGACCTTGTCCGAGGCAGTGAAAAGGACTGTTCCGGCCTTGTCCGAGACAGTGGAAAGGACAGTTCCGGCCTTGTCCGAAGCGGTGGAAAGGACTGTTCCGGACTTTTCCGAGGCAGTGGAAAGGACTGTTCCGGCCTTGTCCGAGGCAGTGGAAAGGACTGTTCCGGCCTTGTCCGAAGCAGTGGAAAGGACTGTTCCGGCCTTGTCCGAAGCAGTGCAAAGGACTGTCCCGGCCTTGTCCGAGGCAGTGGAAAGGACTGTTCCGGCCTTGTCCGAAGCAGTGGAAAGGACTGTTCCGGCCCTGTCCGAAGCAGTGGAAAGGACTGTTCCGGCCTTGTCCGAGGCAGTGGAAAGGACAGGTCCAGCCTTGTCCGAGGCAGTGGAAAGGACTGTTCCGGCCTTGTCCGAAGCAGTGGAAAGGACTGTTCCGGCCTTGTCCGATGCAGTGGAAAGGACTGTTCCGGCCTTGTCCGAGGCAGTGGAAAGGACAGGTCCAGCCTTGTCCGAGACAGTGGAAAGGACTGTTCCGGCCTTGTCCGAAGCAGTGGAAAGGACTGTTCCGGCCTTGTCCGAGGCAGTGGAAAGGACTGTTTTGGCCTTGTCCGAGGCAGTGGAATGGACTGTTCCGGCCCTGTCTGAGGCAGTGCAAAGGAATGTTCCGGCCTTGTCCGAGGCAGTGGAAAGGACTGTTCTGGCCTTGTCCGAAGCAGTGGAAAGGTCAGTTCCCGCCTTGTCCGAAGCAGTGGAAAGGACTGTTCCGGACTTGCCTAGGCAGTGGAAAGGACTGTTCCGGCCTTGTCCGAGGCAGTGGAAAGGACTGTTCCGGCCTTGTCCGAGGCAGTGGAAAGGACTGTTCCAGCCCTGTCCGAGGCAGTGGAAAGGACTGTTCCGGCCATGTCCGAGGCATTGGAAAGGACTGTTCCGGCCTTGTCCGAAGCAGTGGAAAGGACTGTTCCGGCCTTGTCCAAGGCAGTGGAAAGGACTGTTCCAGCCCTGTCCGAGGCAGTGGAAAGGACTGTTCCGGCTTTGTCTGAGGCAGTGGAAAGGACTGTTCCGGCCTTGTCCGAAGCAGTGGAAAGGACTGTTCCGGCCTTGTCCGAGGCAGTGGAAAGGACTGTTCCGGCCTTGTCCGAGGCAGTGGAAAGGACTGTTCTGGCCTTGTCCGAAGCAGTGGAAAGGTCAGTTCCCGCCTTGTCCGAAGCAGTGGAAAGGACTGTTCCGGCCTTGCCTAGGCAGTGGAAAGGACTGTTCCGGCCTTGTCCGAGGCAGTGGAAAGGACTGTTCCGGCCTTCTCCGAGGCAGTGGAAAGGACTGTTCCGGCCTTGTCCGAGGCAGTGGAAAGGACTGTTCCGTCCTTGTCCGAGGCAGTGGAAAGGACTGTTCCGGCCTTGCCTAGGCAGTGGAAAGGACTGTTCCGGCCTTGTCCGAGGCAGTGGAAAGGACTGTTCCGGTCTTGTCCGAGGCAGTGGAAAGGACTGTTCCGGCCTTGTCCGAGGCAGTGGAAAGGACTGTTCCAGACTTGTCCAAAGCAGTGGAAAGGACTGTTCTGGCCTTGTCCGAGGCAGTGAAAAGGACTGTTCCGGCCTTGTCCGAAGCAGTGGATAGGACTGTTCCGGCATTGTCCAAAGCAGTGGAAAGGACTGTTCCGGCCCTGTCCGAAGCAGTCGAAAGGACTGTTCCTGCCCTGTCCGAAGCAGTGGAAAGGACTGTTCCGGCCCTGTACGAAGCAGTGGAAAGGACTGTTCCGGCCTTGTCCAAAGAAGTGGAAAGGACTGTTGCGGCCATGTCCGAAGCAGTGGAAAGGACTGTTCCGGCCCTGTCCGAAGCAGTGGAAAGGACTGTTCAGGCCTTGTCCGAGGCAGTGGAAAGGACTGTTCCGGCCTTGTCCGAAGCAGTGGAAAGGACTGTCCGGCCTTTTCCGAGGCAGTGGAAAGGACTGTTCCGGCCCTGTCCGAGGCAGTGGAAAGAAATGTTCCAGCCCTGTCTGAAGCAGTGGAAAGGACTGTTCCGGCATTGTCCGAAGCCGTGGAAAGGACTGCTCCAGCCCTGTCCGAAGCAGTGGAAATGACAGTTCCGGCCTTGTCCGAAGCATTGGAAAGGACTGTTCCGGCCTTGTCCGAAGCAGTGGAAAGGACTGTTCCGGCCTTGTCCGAGGCAGTGGAAAGGACTGTTCCGGCCTTGTCCGAGGCACTGGAAAGGACTGTTCCGGCCTTGTCCGAGGCAGTGTAAAGCACAGTTCCGGCCTTGTCCGAGGCAGTGGAAAGGACTGTTCCGGCCTTGTCCGAGGCAGTGGAAAGGACTGTTCCGGCCTTGTCCGAAGCAGTGGAAAGGACTGTTATGTCCTTGTCCGAAGGAGTGGAAAGGACTGTTCCGGCCTTGTCCGAGGCAGTGGAAAGGACTGTTTTGGCCTTTTCCGAGGCAGTGGAAAGGACTGTTCCGGCCCTGTCTGAGGCAGTGCAAAGGAATGTTCCGGCCTTGTCCGAGGCAGTGGAAAGGACTGTTCCGGCCTTGTCCGAAGCAGTGGAAAGGTCTGTTCCTGCCATGTCTGAGGCAGTGGAAAGGACTGTGCTGGCCTTGTCCAAGGCAGTGCAAAGGACTGTTCCGGCCTTGTCCGAAGCAGTGGAAAGGACTGTTCCGGCCTTGTCCAAGGCAGTGCAAAGGACTGTTCCGGCCTTGTCCGAAGTAGTGGAAAGGACTGTTCCGGCCTTGTCCGAGGAAGTGTAAAGGACTGTTCCAGCCTTTTCTGAAACAGTGGAAAGGACTGTTCCGGCCTTGTCTGAGGCAGTGGAAAGGACTGTTCCGGCCTTGTCCGAAGCAGTGGAAAGGACTGTTCCGGCCTTGTCCAAGGCAGTGCAAAGGACTGTTCCGGCCTTGTCCGAAGTAGTGGAAAGGACTGTTCCGGCCTTGTCCGAGGAAGTGTAAAGGACTGTTCCAGCCTTTTCTGAAACAGTGGAAAGGACTGTTCCAGCCTTGTCCGAAGCAGTGGAAAGGACTGTTCCGGCCTTGTCCGAGGCAGTGGAAAGGACTGTTCCGGCCTTGTCCGAAGCAGTGGAAAGGTCAGTTCCCGCCTTGTCCGAAGCAGTGGAAAGGACTGTTCCGGACTTGCCTCGGCAGTGGAAAGGACTGTTCCGGCCTTGTCCGAGGCAGTGGAAAGGAATGTTCCAGCCTTGTCCAAAGCAGTGGAAAGGACTGTTCAGACCTTGTCCGAGGCAGTGAAAAGGACTGTTCCGGCCTTGTCCGAGACAGTGGAAAGGACAGTTCCGGCCTTGTCCGAAGCGGTGGAAAGGACTGTTCCGGACTTTTCCGAGGCAGTGGAAAGGACTGTTCCGGCCCTGTCCGAAGCAGTGGAAAGGACTGTTACGGCCTTGTCCGAGGCAGTGGAAAGGACTGTTCCGTCCTTGTCCGAAGCAGTGGAAAGAACTGTTGCGGCCTTGTCCGAAGCAGTGGAAAGGATTGTTCCGGCCTTGTCCGAAGCAGTGGAAAGAACTGTTCCGGCCTTGTTCGAGGCAGTGGAAAGGACTGTTCTGGCCTTGTCCGAGGCAGTGGAAAGGACTGTTCCGGCCCTGTCTGAGGCAGTGGAAAGGAATGTTCCGGCCTTGTCCGAGGCAGTGGAAAGGGCTGTTCCGGCCTTGTCCGAAGTAGTGGAAATGTCTTTTCCGGCCTTCTCCGAGGCAGTGGAAAGGACTGTTCTGGCCTTGCCCGATGCAGTGGAAAGGACTGTTCCGGCCTTGTCCGAGGCAGTGGAAAGGACAGTTCCAGCCTTGTCCGAGACAGTGGAAAGGACTGTTCCGGCCCTGTCCGAGACAGTGGAAAGGACAGGTCCAGCCTTGTCCGAAGCAGTGGAAAGGACTGTTCCGGCCTTGTCCGAAGCAGTGGAAAGGACTGTTCTGGCCTTGTCCGAAGCAGTGGAAAGGACTGTTCCGGCCTTGTCCGAAGCAGTGGAAAGGACTGTTCTGGCCTTGTCCGAAGCAGTGGAAAGGACTGTTCCGGCTTAGGCCGAAGCAGTGGAACGGACTGTTCTGGCCTTGTCCGAAGCAATGGAACGGACTGTTCCGGCCTAGTCCGAGGCAGTGGAAAGGACTGTTCCGGCCCACTCCAAAGCAGTGGAAAGGACTGTTCCGGCCATGTCCAAAGCAGTGGAAAGGACTGTTCCGGCCTTGTCCGAGGCAGTGGAAAGGACTGTTCCGGCCTTGTCCAAAGCAGTGGAAAGGACTGTTCCGGCCATGTCCAAAGCAGTGGAAAGGACTGTTCCGGCCATGTCCAAAGCAGTGGAAAGGACTGTTCCAGCCTTGTCTGAAGCAGTGGAAAGGACTGTTCCAGCATTGTCCGAAGCAGTGGAAAGGACTGTTCCGGCCTTGTCCGAAGCAGTGGAAATGACTGTTCCGGCCTTGTCCGTGGCAGTGGAAAGGACTGTTCCAGGCTAGTCCGAAGCAGTGGAAAGGACTGTTCCGGCCCTGTCCGAAGCAGTGGAAAGGACTGTATCGGCCTTGTCCGAAGCAGTGGAAAGGACTGTTCCGGCCCAGTCCGAAGCAGTGGAAAGGACTGTTCTGGCCTTGTCCGAGGCACTGGAAAGGACTGTTCCGGCCCTGTTCAAAGCAGTGGAAAGGACTGTTCCGGCCTTGTCCGAAGCAGTGGAAAGGTCTGTTCCGGACTTGTCCGAGGCAGTGGAAAGGACTGTTCCGGCCTTGTCCGAAGCAGTGGAAAGGACTGTTCCGTCCTTGTCCGAAGCAGTGGAAAGGACTGTTCCGGCCCTGTCCGAAGCAGTGGAAAGGACTGTTCTGCCTTGTCCGAGGCAGTGGAAAGGACTGTTCCGGCCTTGTCTGAAGCAGTGGAAAGGACTGTTCCAGCACTGTCCGAGGCAGTGGAAAGGACAGTTCCGGCCTTGTTCGAGGCAGTGGAAAGGACTGTTCCGGCCCTGTCCAAAGCAGTGGAAAGGACTGTTCCTGCCTTGTCCGAAGCAGTGGAAAGGACTGTTCCGGCACTGTCCGAGGCAGTGGAAAGGACAGTTCCGGCCTTGTCCGAAGCAGTGGAAAGGACTGTTCCAGCACTGTCCGAGGCAGTGGAAAGGACAGTTCCGGCCTTGTTCGAGGCAGTGGAAAGGACTGTTCCGGCCCTGTCCGAAGCAGTGGAAAGGACTGTTCCGGCCTTGTCCGAGGCAGTGGAAAGGACTGTTCCGGCCCTGTCCGAAGCAGTGGAAAGGACTGTTCTGGCCTTGTCCGAGGCACTGGAAAGGACTGTTCCGGCCCTGTTCGAAGCAGTGGAAAGGGCTGTTCCGGTCTTGTCCGAAGCAGTGGAAAGGTCTGTTCCGGCCTTGTCCGAGGCAGTGGAAAGGACTGTTCCGGCCTTGTCCGAAGCAGTGGAAAGGACTGTTCCGTCCTTGTCCGAAGCAGTGGAAAGGACTGTTCCGGACCTGTCCGAAGCAGTGGAAAGTTCTGTTCCAACCTTGTCCGAGGCTGTGGAAAGGACTGTTCCGGCCTTGTCCGAAACGTTGGAAAGGACTGTTCCGGCCTTGTCCGAGGCAGTGGAAAGGTCTGTTCCAGCCTTGTCCGAGGCAGTGGAAAGGATTGTTCCGGCCTTGTCCGAAGCAGTGGAAACGACTGTTCCGGCCTTGTCCGAAGCAGTGGAAAGGTCTGTTCCAGCCTTGTCCGAGGCAGTGGAAAGGACTCTCCCGGCCTACTCCGATGCAGTGGAAATGACTGTTCCAGCCTTGTCTGAGGCAGTGGAAAGGACTGTTCCGGCCTCGTCCGAAGCAGTGGAAAGGTCTGTTCCAGCCTTGTCTGAGGCAGTGGAAAGGACTGTTCCGGCCTCGTCCGAAGCAGTGGAAAGGTCTGTTCCAGCCATGTATGAGGCAATGGAAAGGACATTTCCGGCCTTGTCCGAGGCAGTGGAAAGGGCTGTTCCGGCCCTGTCCGAGTCAGTGGAAAGGACTGTTCCGGCCTTGTCCGAGGCAATGGAAAGGACATTTCTGGCCTTGTCCGAGTCAGTGGAAAGGACTGTTCCGGCCTTGTCCGAAGCAGTGGAAAGGACTGTTCCGGCCTTGTCCGAGTCAGTGAAAAGGACTGTTCCGGCTTAGGCCGAAGCAGTGGAACGGACTGTTCTGGCCTTCTCCGAAGCAGTGGAAAAGACTGTTCCGGCCTTGTCCGAAGCAATGGAACGGACTGTTCCGGCCTTGTCCGAGGCAGTGGAAAGGACTGTTCCGGCCCAGTCCAAAGCAGTGGAAAGGACTGTTCCGGCCATGTCCAAAGCAGTGGAAAGGACTGTTCCGGCCTTGTCCGAGGCAGTGGAAAGGACTGTTCCGGCCTTGTCCAAAGCAGTGGAAAGGACTGTTCCGGCCATGTCCAAAGCAGTGGAAAGGACTGTTCCGGCCTTGTCCGAGGCAGTGGAAAGGACTGTTCCGGCCCTGTCTGAAGCAGTGGAAAGGACTGTTCCGGCATTGTCCGAAGCAGTGGAAAGGACTGTTCCGGCCTTGTCCGAAGCAGTGGAAATGACTGTTCCGGCCTTGTCCGTGGCAGTGGAAAGGACTGTTCCGGCGTTGTCCGAGGCAGTGGAAAGGACTGTTCCGGCCCTGTCCGAAGCAGTGGAAAGGACTGTATCGGCCTTGTCCGAAGCAGTGGAAAGGACTGTTCCGGCCCAGTCCGAAGCAGTGGAAAGGACTGTTCTGGCCTTGTCCGAGGCACTGGAAAGGACTGTTCCGGCTCTGTTCGAAGCAGTGGAAAGGACTGTTCCGGCCTTGTCCGAAGCAGTGGAAAGGTCTGTTCCGGACTTGTCCGAGGCAGTGGAAAGGACTGTTCCGGCCTTGTCCGAAGCAGTGGAAAGGACTGTTCCGTCCTTGTCCGAAGCAGTGGAAAGGACTGTTCCGGCCCTGTCCGAAGCAGTGGAAAGGACTGTTCCGGCCTTGTCCGAGGCAGTGGAAAGGACTGTTCTGGCCTTCTCCATGCCAGAGGAAAGGACTGTCCCCGCCCTGTCCGATTCAGTGGAAAGGACTGTTCCGGCACTGTCCGAGGCAGTGGAAAGGACAGTTCCGGCCTTGTCCGAAGCAGTGGAAAGGACTGTTCCGGCCTTGTCCGAGGCAGTGGAAAGGACAGTTCCAGGCTAGTCCGAAGCAGTGGAAAGGACTGTTCCGGCCTTGTCCGAGGCAGTGGAAAGGACTGTTCCAGCCCTGTCCGAAGCAGTGGAAAGGACTGTTCCGGCCTTGTCCGAAGCAGTGGAAAGGACTGTTCCGGCCCAGTCCGAAGCAGGGGGAAGGACTCTTCCTGCTTGTCCGAAGCAGTGGAAAGGACTGTTCCGTCCTTGTCCGAAGCAGTGGAAAGGACTGTTCCGGCCCTGTCCGAAGCACTGGAAAGGACTGTTCCGGCCTTGTCCGAGGCAGTGGAAAGGACTGTTCTGGCCTTCTCTGTGCCAGAGGAAAGGACTGTCCCCGCCCTGTCCGAAGCAGTGGAAAGGACTGTTCCGGCCCTGTCCGAAGCAGTGGAAAGGACTGTTCCGTCCTTGTCCGAAGCAGTGGAAAGGACTGTTCCGGCCCTGTCCGATGCAGTGGAAAGGACTGTTCCTGCCTTGTCCGAGGCAGTGGAAAGGACTGTTCCAGGCTTGTCCGAAGCAGTGGAAAGGACTGTTCCGGCCTTGTTCGAGGCAGTGGAAAGGACTGTTCCGGCCCTGTCCGAAGCAGTGGAAAGGACTGTTCCGGCCTTGTCCGAGGCAGTGGAAAGGACTGTTCCGGCCCTGTCCGAAGCAGTGGAAAGGACTGTATCGGCCATGTCCGAAGCAGTGGAAAGGACTGTTCCGGCCCAGTCCGAAGCAGTGGAAAGGACTGTTCTGGCCTTGTCCGAGACACTGGAAAGGACTGTTCCGGCCCTGTTCGAAGCAGTGGAAAGGACTGTTCTGGCCTTGTCCGAGGCACTGGAAAGGACTGTTCCGGCGTTGTTCGAAGCAGTGGAAAGGACTGTTCCGGCCTTGTCCGAAGCAGTGGAAAGGTCTGTTCCGGACTTGTCCGAGGCAGTGGAAAGGACTGTTCCGGCCCTGTTCGAAGCAGTGGAAAGGACTGTTCCGGCCTTGTCCGAAGCAGTGGAAAGGACTGTTCCGTCCTTGTCCGAAGAGGTGGAAAGGACTGTTCCGGCCCTGTCCGAAGCAGTGGAAAGGTCTGTTCCAGCCTTGTCCGAGGCTGTGGAAAGGACTGTTCCGGCCTTGACCGAAGCGTTGGAAAGGACTGTTCCGGCCTTGTCCGAGGCAGTGAAATGGTCTGTTCCAGCCTTGTCCGAGGCAGTGGAAAGGACTGTTCCGGCCTTGTCCGAAGCAGTGGAAATGACTGTTCCGGCCTTGTCCGAAGCAGTGGAAAGGTCTGTTCCAGCCTTGTCCGAGGCAGTGGAAAGGACTGTTCCGGCCTAGTCCGAAGCAGTGAAAACGACTGTTCCGGCCTTGTCCGAGGCAGTGGAAAGTTCTGTTCCAGCCTTGTCCGAGGCAGTGGAAAGGACTGTTCCGGCCTTATCGGAAGCAGTGGAAAGGTCTGTTCCAGCCTTGTCCGAGGCAGTGTAAAGGACTGTTCCGGCCTTGTCCGAAGCAGTGGAAAGGACTGTTCCGGCCTTGACCGAGGCAGTGGAAAGGACAGTTCCAGCCTTGTCCGAGGCAGTGGAAAGGACAGTTCCAGCCTTGTCCGAGGCAGTGTAAAGGACTGTTCCGGCCTTGTCCGGAGCAGTGGAAAGGACTGTTCCGGCCTTGACCGAGGCAGTGGAAAGGACTGTTCCTGCCATGTCCGAGGCAGTGGAAAGGACTGTTCCGGCCTTGTCCGAGGCAGTGGAAAGGACAGTTCCGGCCTTGTCCGAAGCAGTGGAAATGACTGTTCTGGCCTTGCCCAAAGCAGTGGAAAGGGATGTTCTGGCCTTGTCCGAAGCAGTGGAAACGACTGTTCCGGCCTTTTCCGAAGCAGTGGAAAGGTCTGTTCCGGCCCTGTCCGAAGCAGTGGAAAGGACTGTTCGGGCCCTGTCCGAGGCAGTGGAAAGGACTGTTCCGGCCCTGTCCGAGGCAGTGGAAAGGACTGTTCCGGCCTTGTCCGAAGCAGTGGAAAGGACTGTTCGGGCCCTGTCCGAGGCAGTGGAAAGGACTGTTCCGGCCTTGTCCGAAGCAGTGGAAAGGACTGTTCGGGCCCTGTCCGATGCAGTGGAAAGGACTGTTCTGGCCTTGTGCGAGGCAGTGGAAATGACGGTTCCGGCACTGTCCGAAGCAGTGGAAAGGACTGTTCTGGCCTTGTGCGAGGCAGTGGAAAGGACGGTTCCGGCACTGTCCGAAGCAGTGGAAAGGACTGTTCCAGCCTTCTCCGTGCCAGAGGAAAGGACTGTCCCCGCCCTGTCCGATTCAGTGGAAAGGACTGTTCCGGCCCTGTCCGAAGCAGTGGAAAGGACTGTTCCTGCCTTGTCCGAAGCAGTGGAAAGGACTGTTCCGGCACTGTCCGTGGCAGTGGAAAGGACAGTTCCGGCCTTGTCCGAAGCAGTGGAAAGGACTGTTCCGGCCTTGTCTGAAGCAGTGGAAAGGACTGTTCCGGCCTTGTCTGAGTCAGTGGAAAGGACTGTTCCGGCCCAGTCCAAAGCAGTGGAAAGGACTGTTCCGGCCATGTCCGAAGCAGTGGAAAGGACTGTTCCGGCCTTGTCCGAGGCAGTGGAAAGGAATGTTCCGGCCCTGTTTGAAGCAGTGGAAAGGACTGTTCCGGCCTTGTCCGAAGCAGTGGAAAGGACTGTTCCGGCCTTGTCCGAAGCAGTGGAAATGACTGTTCCGGCCTTGTCCGAGGCAGTGGAAAGGACTGTTCCATGCTAGTCCGAAGCAGTGGAAAGGACAGTTCCGGCCCTGTCCGAGGCAGTGGAAAGGACTGTTCCGGCCCTGTCCGAAGCAGTGGAAAGGACTGCTCTGGCCTTGTCCGAGGCAGTGGAAAGGACTGTTCTGGCCCTGCCTGAAGCAGTGGAAAGGTCTGTTCCGGCCTTGTCCGAAGCAGTGGAAAGGACTGTTCCGGCCTTGTCCGAAGCAGTGGAAATGACTGTTCCGGCCTTGTCCGAGGCTGTGGAAAGGACTGTTCCATGCTAGTCCGAAGCAGTGGAAAGGACGGTTCCGGCCTTGTCCGAGGCAGTGGAAAGGACTGTTCCGGCCCTGTCCGAAGCAGTGGAAAGGACTGTTTCGGCCGTGTCCGAAGCAGTGGAAAGGACTGTTCCGGCCCAATCCGAAGCAGTGGAAAGGACTGTTCTGGCCTTGTCCGAGGCACTGGAAAGGACTGTTCCGGCCCTGTTCGAAGCAGTGGAAAGGACTGTTCCTGCCTTGTCCGAAGCAGTGGAAAGGTCTGTTCCGGCCTTGTCCGAAGCAGTGGAAAGGACTGTTCCATCCTTGTCCGAAGCAGTGGAAAGGACTGTTCCGGCCCTGTCTGAAGCAGTGGAAATTTCTGTTCCAACCTTGTCCGAGGCTGTGGAAAGGACTGTTCCGGCCTTGTCCAAAGCATTGGAAAGGACTGTTCCGGCCTTGTGCGAGGCAGTTGAAAGTTCTGTTCCAGCCTTGTCCGAGGCAGTGGAAAGGAGTGTTCCGGCCTTGTCCGAAGCAGTGGAAACGACTGTTCCGGCTTTGTCCGAAGCAATGGAAAGGTCTGTTCCAGCCTTGTCCGAGGCAGTGGAAAGGACTCTTCCGGCCTAGTCCGATGCAGTGGAAACGACTGTTCCGGCCTTGTCCGAGGCAGTGGAAAGTTCTGTTCCAGCCTTGTCCGGGGCAGTGGAAAGGACTGTTCCGGCCTTGTCCGAGGCAGTGGAAAGGTCTGTTCCAGCCTTGTCCGGGGCAGTGGAAAGGACAGTTCCGGCCTCGTCCGAAGCAGTGGAAAGGACTGTTCCGGCGTTGTATGAGGCAATGGAAAGGACAGTTCCGGCCTTGTCCGAGGCAGTGGAAAGGACTGTTCTGGCCCTGTCCGAGTCAGTGGAAAGGACTGTTCCGGCCTTGCCCGAAGCAGTGCAAAGGACTGTTCCGGCCTTGTCCGAAGCAGTGCAAAGGACTGTTCTTGCCTTGTCCGAAGCAGTGGAAAGGACTGTTCCGGCCTTGTCCGAAGCAGTGGAAAGGACTGTTCCGGCCTTGTCCGAAGCAGTGGAAAGGTCTGTTCCGGACTTGTCCGAGGCAGTGGAAAGGACTGTTCCGGCCCTGTCCGAAGCAGTGGAAAGGACTGTATCGGCCTTGTCCGAAGCAGTGGAAAGGACTGTTCCGGCCCAGTCCGAAGCAGTGGAAAGGACTGTTCCGGCTCTGTTCGAAGCAGTGGAAAGGACTGTTCCGGCCTTGTCCGAAGCAGTGGAAAGGGCTGTTCCGGCCTTGTCCGAGTCAGTGGAAAGGACTGTTCCGGCCTTGTCCGAAGCAGTGGAAAGGACTGTTCCGGCCTTGTCCGAAGCAGTGCAAAGGACTGTTCCGGCCTTGTCCGAAGCAGTGGAAAGGACTGTTCCGGCCTTGTCCGAAGCAGTGGAAAGGTCTGTTCCGGACTTGTCCGAGGCAGTGGAAAGGACTGTTCCGGCCCTGTCCGAAGCAGTGGAAAGTACTGTATCGGCCTTGTCCGAAGCAGTGGAAAGGACTGTTCCGGCCCAGTCCGAAGCAGTGGAAAAGACTGTTCCGGCCTTGTCCAAAGCAGTGGAAAGGACTGTTCCGGCCTTGTCCGAAGCAGTGGAAAGGTCTGTTCCGGACTTGTCCGAGGCAGTGGAAAGGACTGTTCCGGCCCTGTCCGAAGCAGTGGAAAGTACTGTATCGGCCTTGTCCGAAGCAGTGGAAAGGACTGTTCTGGCCTTGTCCGAAGCAGTGGAAAAGACTGTTCCGGCCTTGTCCGAAGCAATGGAACGGACTGTTCCGGCCTTGTCCGAGGCAGTGGAAAGGACTGTTCCGGCCCAGTCCAAAGCAGTGGAAAGGACTGTTCCGGCCATGTCCAAAGCAGTGGAAAGGACTGTTCCGGCCTTGTCCAAGGCAGTGGAAAGGACTGTTCCGGCCTTGTCCAAAGCAGTGGAAAGGACTGTTCCGGCCATGTCCAAAGCAGTGGAAAGGACTGTTCCGGCCTTGTCCGAGGCAGTGGAAAGGACTGTTCCGGCCCTGTCTGAAGCAGTGGAAAGGACTGTTCCGGCATTGTCCGAAGCAGTGGAAAGGACTGTTCCGGCCTTGTCCGAAGCAGTGGAAATGACTGTTCCGGCCTTGTCCGTGGCAGTGGAAAGGACTGTTCCGGCGTTGTCCGAGGCAGTGGAAAGGACTGTTCCGGCCCTGTCCGAAGCAGTGGAAAGGACTGTATCGGCCTTGTCCGAAGCAGTGGAAAGGACTGTTCCGGCCCAGTCCGAAGCAGTGGAAAGGACTGTTCTGGCCTTGTCCGAGGCACTGGAAAGGACTGTTCCGGCCCTGTTCGAAGCAGTGGAAAGGACTGTTCCGGCCTTGTCCGAAGCAGTGGAAAGGTCTGTTCCGGACTTGTCCGAGGCAGTGGAAAGGACTGTTCCGGCCTTGTCCGAAGCAGTGGAAAGGACTGTTCCGTCCTTGTCCGAAGCAGTGGAAAGGACTGTTCCGGCCCTGTCCGAAGCAGTGGAAAGGACTGTTCCGGCCTTGTCCGAGGCAGTGGAAAGGACTGTTCTGGCCTTCTCCATGCCAGAGGAAAGGACTGTCCCCGCCCTGTCCGATTCAGTGGAAAGGACTGTTCCGGCACTGTCCGAGGCAGTGGAAAGGA
This sequence comes from Somniosus microcephalus, assembly GCF_052327205.1. Lineage (NCBI taxonomy): Eukaryota > Metazoa > Chordata > Chondrichthyes > Squaliformes > Somniosidae > Somniosus > Somniosus microcephalus. The sequence goes on from NC_140987.1 coordinate 320,889,760, forward strand.
CAGTTCCGGCCTTGTCCGAAGCAGTGGAAAGGACTGTTCCGGCCTTGTCCGAGGCAGTGGAAAGGACAGTTCCAGGCTAGTCCGAAGCAGTGGAAAGGACTGTTCCGGCCTTGTTCGAGGCAGTGGAAAGGACTGTTCCGGCCCTGTCCGAAGCAGTGGAAAGGACTGTTCCGGCCTTGTTCGAGGCAGTGGAAAGGACTGTTCCGGCCCTGTCCGAAGCAGTGGAAAGGACTGTTCCGGCCTTGTCCGAGGCAGTGGAAAGGACTGTTCCGGCCCTGTCCGAAGCAGTGGAAAGGACTGTTCCGGCCTTGTCCGAAGCAGTGGAAAGGACTGTTCCGGCCCAGTCCGAAGCAGGGGGAAGGACTCTTCCTGCTTGTCCGAAGCAGTGGAAAGGACTGTTCCGTCCTTGTCCGAAGCAGTGGAAAGGACTGTTCCGGCCCTGTCCGAAGCACTGGAAAGGACTGTTCCGGCCTTGTCCGAGGCAGTGGAAAGGACTGTTCTGGCCTTCTCCGTGCCAGAGGAAAGGTCTGTCCCCGCCCTGTCCGAAGCAGTGGAAAGGACTGTTCCGGCCCTGTCCGAAGCAGTGGAAAGGACTGTTCCGTCCTTGTCCGAAGCAGTGGAAAGGACTGTTCCGGCCCTGTCCGAAGCAGTGGAAAGGACTGTTCCTGCCTTGTCCGAGGCAGTGGAAAGGACTGTTCCAGGCTTGTCCGAAGCAGTGGAAAGGACTGTTCCGGCCTTGTTCGAGGCAGTGGAAAGGACTGTTCCGGCCCTGTCCGAAGCAGTGGAAAGGACTGTTCCGGCCTTGTCCGAGGCAGTGGAAAGGACTGTTCCGGCCCTGTCCGAAGCAGTGGAAAGGACTGTATCGGCCATGTCCGAAGCAGTGGAAAGGACTGTTCCGGCCCAGTCCGAAGCAGTGGAAAGGACTGTTCTGGCCTTGTCCAAAGCAGTGGAAAGGGATGTTCTGGCCTTGTCCGAAGCAGTGGAAACGACTGTTCCGGCCTTGTCCGAAGCAGTGGAAAGGTCTGTTCCGGCCCTGTCCGAAGCAGTGGAAAGGACTGTTCGGGCCCTGTCCGAGGCAGTGGAAAGGACTGTTCCGGCCCTGTCCGAGGCAGTGGAAAGGACTGTTCCGGCCTTGTCCGAAGCAGTGGAAAGGACTGTTCGGGCCCTGTCCGAGGCAGTGGAAAGGACTGTTCCGGCCTTGTCCGAAGCAGTGGAAAGGACTGTTCGGGCCCTGTCCGATGCAGTGGAAAGGACTGTTCTGGCCTTGTGCGAGGCAGTGGAAATGACGGTTCCGGCACTGTCCGAAGCAGTGGAAAGGACTGTTCTGGCCTTGTGCGAGGCAGTGGAAAGGACGGTTCCGGCACTGTCCGAAGCAGTGGAAAGGACTGTTCCAGCCTTCTCCGTGCCAGAGGAAAGGACTGTCCCCGCCCTGTCCGATTCATTGGAAAGGACTGTTCCGGCCCTGTCCGAAGCAGTGGAAAGGACTGTTCCTGCCTTGTCCGAAGCAGTGGAAAGGACTGTTCGGGCCCTGTCCGATGCAGTGGAAAGGACTGTTCTGGCCTTGTGCGAGGCAGTGGAAATGACGGTTCCGGCACTGTCCGAAGCAGTGGAAAGGACTGTTCTGGCCTTGTGCGAGGCAGTGGAAAGGACGGTTCCGGCACTGTCCGAAGCAGTGGAAAGGACTGTTCCAGCCTTCTCCGTGCCAGAGGAAAGGACTGTCCCCGCCCTGTCCGATTCATTGGAAAGGACTGTTCCGGCCCTGTCCGAAGCAGTGGAAAGGACTGTTCCTGCCTTGTCCGAAGCAGTGGAAAGGACTGTTCCGGCACTGTCCGTGGCAGTGGAAAGGACAGTTCCGGCCTTGTCCGAAGCAGTGGAAAGGACTGTTCCGGCCTTGTCTGAAGCAGTGGAAAGGACTGTTCCGGCCTTGTCTGAGTCAGTGGAAAGGACTGTTCCGGCCCAGACCAAAGCAGTGGAAAGGACTGTTCCGGCCATGTCCGAAGCAGTGGAAAGGACTGTTCCGGCCTTGTCCGAGGCAGTGGAAAGGAATGTTCCGGCCCTGTTTGAAGCAGTGGAAAGGACTGTTCCGGCCTTGTCCGAAGCAGTGGAAAGGACTGTTCCGGCCTTGTCCGAAGCAGTGGAAATGACTGTTCCGGCCTTGTCCGAGGCAGTGGAAAGGACTGTTCCATGCTAGTCCGAAGCAGTGGAAAGGACAGTCCCGGCCCTGTCCGAGGCAGTGGAAAGGACTGTTCCGGCCCTGTCCGAAGCAGTGGAAAGGACTGCTCTGGCCTTGTCCGAGGCACTGGAAAGGACTGTTCCGGCCTTGTCTGAGTCAGTGGAAAGGGCTGTTCCGGAACAGTCCAAAGCAGTGGAAAGGACTGTTCCGGCCATGTCCGAAGCAGTGGAAAGGACTGTTCCGGCCTTGTCCGAGGCAGTGGAAAGGACTGTTCTGGCCCTGCCTGAAGCAGTGGAAAGGTCTGTTCCGGCCTTGTCCGAAGCAGTGGAAAGGACTGTTCCGGCCTTGTCCGAAGCAGTGGAAATGACTGTTCCGGCCTTGTCCGAGGCTGTGGAAAGGACTGTTCCATGCTAGTCCGAAGCAGTGGAAAGGACGGTTCCGGCCTTGTCCGAGGCAGTGGAAAGGACTGTTCCGGCCCTGTCCGAAGCAGTGGAAAGGACTGTTTCAGCCGTGTCCGAAGCAGTGGAAAGGACTGTTCCGGCCCAATCCGAAGCAGTGGAAAGGACTGTTCTGGCCTTGTCAGAGGCACTGGAAAGGACTGTTCCGGCCCTGTTCGAAGCAGTGGAAAGGACTGTTCCTGCCTTGTCCGAAGCAGTGGAAAGGTCTGTTCCGGCCTTGTCCGAGGCAGTGGAAAGGACTGTTCCGGCCTTGTCCGAAGCAGTGGAAAGGACTGTTCCGGCCTTGTCCGAGGCAGTGGAAAGGACTGTTCCGGCCCAGTCCGAAGCAGTGGAAAGGACTGTTCCGGCTCTGTTCGAAGCAGTGGAAAGGACTGTTCCGGCCTTGTCCGAAGCAGTGGAAAGGGCTGTTCCGGCCTTGTCCGAGTCAGTGGAAAGGACTGTTCCGGCCTTGTCCGAAGCAGTGGAAAGGACTGTTCCGGCCTTGTCCGGAGCAGTGCAAAGGACTGTTCCGGCCTTGTCCGAAGCAGTGGAAAGGACTGTTCCGGCCTTGTCCGAAGCAGTGGAAAGGTCTGTTCCGGACTTGTCCGAGGCAGTGGAAAGGACTGTTCCGGCCCTGTCCGAAGCAGTGGAAAGTACTGTATCGGCCTTGTCCGAAGCAGTGGAAAGGACTGTTCCGGCCCAGTCCGAAGCAGTGGAAAAGACTGTTCCGGCCTTGTCCGAAGCAGTGGAAAGGACTGTTCCGGCCTTGTCCGAAGCAGTGGAAAGGTCTGTTCCGGACTTGTCCGAGGCAGTGGAAAGGACTGTTCCGGCCCTGTCCGAAGCAGTGGAAAGTACTGTATCGGCCTTGTCCGAAGCAGTGGAAAGGACTGTTCTGGCCTTGTCCGAAGCAGTGGAAAGGACTGTTCCGTCCCAGTCCGAAGCAGTGGAAAGGACTGTTCTGGCCTTGTCCGAGGCACTGGAAAGGACTGTTCCGGCCCTGTTCGAAGCAGTGGATAGGACTGTTCCGGCCTTGTCCGAAGCAGTGGAAAGGTCTGTTCCGGACTTGTCCGAGGCAGTGGAAAGGACTGTTCCGGCCTTGTCCGAAGCAGTGGAAAGGACTGTTCCGTCCTTGTCCGAAGCAGTGGAAAGGACTGTTCCGGCCCTGTCCGAAGCAGTGGAAAGGACTGTTCCGGCCTTGTCCGAGGCAGTGGAAAGGACTGTTCTGGCCTTCTCCATGCCAGAGGAAAGGACTGTCCCCGCCCTGTCCGATTCAGTGGAAAGGACTGTTCCGGCACTGTCCGAGGCAGTGGAAAGGACAGTTCCGGCCTTGTCCGAAGCAGTGGAAAGGACTGTTCCGGCCTTGTCCGAGGCAGTGGAAAGGACAGTTCCAGGCTAGTCCGAAGCAGTGGAAAGGACTGTTCCGGCCTTGTTCGAGGCAGTGGAAAGGACTGTTCCGGCCCTGTCCGAAGCAGTGGAAAGGACTGTTCCGGCCTTGTCCGAGGCAGTGGAAAGGACTGTTCCGGCCCTGTCCGAAGCAGTGGAAAGGACTGTTCCGGCCTTGTCCGAAGCAGTGGAAAGGACTGTTCCGGCCCAGTCCGAAGCAGGGGGAAGGACTCTTCCTGCTTGTCCGAAGCAGTGGAAAGGACTGTTCCGTCCTTGTCCGAAGCAGTGGAAAGGACTGTTCCGGCCCTGTCCGAAGCACTGGAAAGGACTGTTCCGGCCTTGTCCGAGGCAGTGGAAAGGACTGTTCTGGCCTTCTCCGTGCCAGAGGAAAGGACTGTCCCCGCCCTGTCCGAAGCAGTGGAAAGGACTGTTCCGGCCCTGTCCGAAGCAGTGGAAAGGACTGTTCCGTCCTTGTCCGAAGCAGTGGAAAGGACTGTTCCGGCCCTGTCCGAAGCAGTGGAAAGGACTGTTCCTGCCTTGTCCGAGGCAGTGGAAAGGACTGTTCCAGGCTTGTCCGAAGCAGTGGAAAGGACTGTTCCGGCCTTGTTCGAGGCAGTGGAAAGGACAGTTCCGGCCCTGTCCGAAGCAGTGGAAAGGACTGTTCCGGCCTTGTCCGAGGCAGTGGAAAGGACTGTTCCGGCCCTGTCCGAAGCAGTGGAAAGGACTGTATCGGCCATGTCCGAAGCAGTGGAAAGGACTGTTCCGGCCCAGTCCGAAGCAGTGGAAAGGACTGTTCTGGCCTTGTCCGAGACACTGGAAAGGACTGTTCCGGCCCTGTTCGAAGCAGTGGAAAGGACTGTTCTGGCCTTGTCCGAGGCACTGGAAAGGACTGTTCCGGCGTTGTTCGAAGCAGTGGAAAGGACTGTTCCGGCCTTGTCCGAAGCAGTGGAAAGGTCTGTTCCGGACTTGTCCGAGGCAGTGGAAAGGACTGTTCCGGCCCTGTTCGAAGCAGTGGAAAGGACTGTTCCGGCCTTGTCCGAAGCAGTGGAAAGGACTGTTCCGTCCTTGTCCGAAGCGCTGGAAAGGACTGTTCCGGCCCTGTCCAAAGCAGTGGAAAGGTCTGTTCCAGCCTTGTCCGAGGCTGTGGAAAGGACTGTTCCGGCCTTGACCGAAGCGTTGGAAAGGACTGTTCCGGCCTTGTCCGAGGCAGTGAAATGGTCTGTTCCAGCCTTGTCCGAGGCAGTGGAAAGGACTGTTCCGGCCTTGTCCGAAGCAGTGGAAATGACTGTTCCGGCCTTGTCCGAAGCAGTGGAAAGGTCTGTTCCAGCCTTGTCCGAGGCAGTGGAAAGGAATGTTCCGGCCTAGTCCGAAGCAGTGAAAACGACTGTTCCGGCCTTGTCCGAGGCAGTGGAAAGTTTTGTTCCAGCCTTGTCCGAGGCAGTGGAAAGGACTGTTCCGGCCTTATCGGAAGCAGTGGAAAGGTCTGTTCCAGCCTTGTCCGAGGCAGTGTAAAGGACTGTTCCGGCCTTGTCCGAAGCAGTGGAAAGGACTGTTCCGGCCTTGACCGAGGCAGTGGAAAGGACAGTTCCAGCCTTGTCCGAGGCAGTGGAAAGGACAGTTCCAGCCTTGTCCGAGGCAGTGTAAAGGACTGTTCCGGCCTTGTCCGAAGCAGTGGAAAGGACTGTTCCGGCCTTGACCGAGGCAGTGGAAAGGACTGTTCCTGCCATGTCCGAGGCAGTGGAAAGGACTGTTCCGGCCTTGTCCGAGGCAGTGGAAAGGACAGTTCCGGCCTTGTCCGAAGCAGTGGAAATGACTGTTCTGGCCTTGTCCAAAGCAGTGGAAAGGGATGTTCTGGGCCTTGTCCGAAGCAGTGGAAACGACTGTTCCGGCCTTGTCCGAAGCAGTGGAAAGGTCTGTTCCGGCCCTGTCCGAAGCAGTGGAAAGGACTGTTCGGGCCCTGTCCGAGGCAGTGGAAAGGACTGTTCCGGCCCTGTCCGAGGCAGTGGAAAGGACTGTTCGGCCTTGTCCGAAGCAGTGGAAAGGACTGTTCGGGCCCTGTCCGAGGCAGTGGAAAGGACTGTTCCGCCTTGTCCGAAGCAGTGGAAAGGACTGTTCGGGCCTGTCCGATGCAGTGGAAAGGACTGTTCTGGCCTTGTGGCTGGCAGTGGAAATGACGGTTCCGGCACTGTCCGAAGCAGTGGAAAGGACTGTTCTGGCCTTGTGCGAGGCAGTGGAAAGGACGGTTCCGGCACTGTCCGAAGCAGTGGAAAGGACTGTTCCAGCCTTCTCCGTGCCAGAGGAAAGGACTGTCCCCGCCCTGTCCGATTCAGTGGAAAGGACTGTTCCGGCCCTGTCCGAAGCAGTTGGAAAGGACTGTTCCTGCCTTGTCCGAAGCAGTGGAAAGGACTGTTCCGGCACTGTCCGTGGCAGTGGAAAAGGACAGTTCCGGCCTTGTCCGAAGCAGTGGAAAGGACTGTTCCGGCCTTGTCTGAAGCAGTGAAAGGACTGTTCCGGCCTTTCTGAGTCAGTGGAAAGGACTGTTCCGGCCAGTCCAAAGCAGTGGAAAGGACTGTTCGGCCATGTCAAGCAGTGGAAAGGACTGTTCCGGCCTTGTCCGAGGCAGTGGAAAGGATGTTCCGGCCCTGTTTGAAGCAGTGGAAAGGACTGTTCCGGCCTTGTCGAAGCAGTGGAAAGGACTGTTCCGGCCTTGTCCGAAGCAGCGGAAATGACTGTTCCGGCTTGTCCGAGGCAGTGGAAAGGACTGTTCCATGCTAGTCCGAAGCAGTGAAAGGACAGTTCCGGCCCTGTCCGAGGCAGTGGAAAGGACTGTTCCGGCCTGTCCGAAGCAGTGGAAAGGACTGCTCTGGCCTTGTCCGAGGCACTGGAAAGGACTGTTCCGGCCTTGTCTGAGGCCTTGTCTGAGTCAGTGGAAAGGACTGTTCCGGAACAGTCCAAAGCAGTGGAAAGGACTGTTCCGGCCATGTCCGAAGCAGTGGAAAGGACTGTTCCGGCCTTGTCCGAGGCAGTGGAAAGGACTGTTCTGGCCCTGCCTGAAGCAGTGGAAAGGTCTGTTCCGGCCTTGTCCGAAGCAGTGGAAAGGACTGTTCCGGCCTTGTCCGAAGCAGTGGAAATGACTGTTCCGGCCTTGTCCGAGGCTGTGGAAAGGACTGTTCCATGCTAGTCTGAAGCAGTGGAAAGGACGGTTCCGGCCTTGTCCGAGGCAGTGGAAAGGACTGTTCCGGCCCTGTCCGAAGCAGTGGAAAGGACTGTTTCGGCCGTGTCCGAAGCAGTGGAAAGGACTGTTCCGGCCCAATCCGAAGCAGTGGAAAGGACTGTTCTGGCCTTGTCCGAGGCACTGGAAAGGACTGTTCCGGCCCTGTTCGAAGCAGTGGAAAGGACTGTTCCTGCCTTGTCCGAAGCAGTGGAAAGGTCTGTTCCGGCCTTGTCCGAGGCAGTGGAAAGGACTGTTCCGGCCTTGTCCGAAGCAGTGGAAAGGACTGTTCCGTCCTTGTCCGAAGCAGTGGAAAGGACTGTTCCGGCCCTGTCTGAAGCAGTGAAAATTTCTGTTCCAACCTTGTCCGAGGCTGTGGAAAGGACTGTTCCGGCCTTGTCCAAAGCATTGGAAAGGACTGTTCCGGCCTTGTCCGAGGCAGTTGAAAGTTCTGTTCCAGCCTTGTCCGAGGCAGTGGAAAGGAGTGTTCCGGCCTTGTCCGAAGCAGTGGAAACGACTGTTCCGGCCTTGTCCGAAGCAATGGAAAGGTCTGTTCCAGCCTTGTCCGAGGCAGTGGAAAGGACTCTTCCGGCCTAGTCCGATGCAGTGGAAACGACTGTTCCGGCCTTGTCCGAGGCAGTGGAAAGTTCTGTTCCAGCCTTGTCCGGGGCAGTGGAAAGGACTGTTCCGGCCTTGTCCGAGGCAGTGGAAAGGTCTGTTCCAGCCTTGTCCGGGGCAGTGGAAAGGACAGTTCCGGCCTCGTCCGAAGCAGTGGAAAGGACTGTTCCGGCGTTGTATGAGGCAATGGAAAGGACAGTTCCGGCCTTGTCCGAGGCAGTGGAAAGGACTGTTCTGGCCCTGTCCGAGTCAGTGGAAAGGACTGTTCCGGCCTTGTCCGAAGCAGTGCAAAGGACTGTTCCGGCCTTGTCCGAAGCAGTGCAAAGGACTGTTCTTGCCTTGTCCGAAGCAGTGGAAAGGACTGTTCCGGCCTTGTCCGAAGCAGTGGAAAGGACTGTTCCGTCCTTGTCCGAAGCAGTGGAAAGGACTGTTCCGTCCTTGTCCAAAGCAGTGTAAAGGACTGTTCCGGCCTTGTCCGAGTCAGTGGAAAGGACTGTTCCGGCCTTGTCCGAAGCAGTGGAAAGGACTGTTCCGGCCTTGTCCGAAGCAGTGCAAAGGACTGTTCTTGCCTTGTCCGAGTCAGTGGAAAGGACTGTTCCGGCCTTGTCCGAAGCAGTGGAAAGGACTGTTCCGGCCTTGTCCGAAGCAGTGGAAAGGACTGTTCCGGCCTTGTCCGAAGCAGTGGAAAGGACTGTTCCGGCCTTGTCCGAAGCAGTGGAAAGGACTGTTCCGGCCTTGTCTGAAGCAGTGGAAAGGACTTTTCCGGCCTTGTCTGAGTCAGTGGAAAGGACTGTTCCGGCCCAGTCCAAAGCAGTGGAAAGGACTGTTCCGGCCATGTCCGAAGCAGTGGAAAGGACTGTTCCGGCCTTGTCCGAGGCAGTGGAAAGGAATGTTCCGGCCTTGTCCGAAGCAGTGGAAAGGACTGTTCGGGCCCTGTCCGATGCAGTGGAAAGGACTGTTCTGGCCTTGTGCGAGGCAGTGGAAATGACGGTTCCGGCACTGTCCGAAGCAGTGGAAAGGACTGTTCTGGCCTTGTGCGAGGCAGTGGAAAGGACGGTTCCGGCACTGTCCGAAGCAGTGGAAAGGACTGTTCCAGCCTTCTCCGTGCCAGAGGAAAGGACTGTCCCCGCCCTGTCCGATTCAGTGGAAAGGACTGTTCCGGCCCTGTCCGAAGCAGTGGAAAGGACTGTTCCTGCCTTGTCCGAAGCAGTGGAAAGGACTGTTCCGGCACTGTCCGTGGCAGTGGAAAGGACAGTTCCGGCCTTGTCCGAAGCAGTGGAAAGGACTGTTCCGGCCTTGTCTGAAGCAGTGGAAAGGACTGTTCCGGCCTTGTCTGAGTCAGTGGAAAGGACTGTTCCGGCCCAGTCCAAAGCAGTGGAAAGGACAGTTCCGGCCATGTCCGAAGCAGTGGAAAGGACTGTTCCGGCCTTGTCCGAGGCAGTGGAAAGGAATGTTCCGGCCCTGTTTGAAGCAGTGGAAAGGACTGTTCCGGCCTTGTCGAAGCAGTGGAAAGGACTGTTCCGGCCTTGTCCGAAGCAGTGGAAATGACTGTTCCGGCCTTGTCCGAGGCAGTGGAAAGGACTGTTCCATGCTAGTCCGAAGCAGTGGAAAGGACTGTTCCATCCTTGTCCGAAGCAGTGGAAAGGACTGTTCCGGCCCTGTCTGAAGCAGTGGAAATTTCTGTTCCAACCTTGTCCGAGGCTGTGGAAAGGACTGTTCCGGCCTTGTCCAAAGCATTGGAAAGGACTGTTCCGGCCTTGTCCGAGGCAGTTGAAAGTTCTGTTCCAGCCTTGTCCGAGGCAGTGGAAAGGAGTGTTCCGGCCTTGTCCGAAGCAGTGGAAACGACTGTTCCGGCCTTGTCCGAAGCAATGGAAAGGTCTGTTCCAGCCTTGTCCGAGGCAGTGGAAAGGACTCTTCCGGCCTAGTCCGATGCAGTGGAAACGACTGTTCCGGCCTTGTCCGAGGCAGTGGAAAGTTCTGTTCCAGCCTTGTCCGGGGCAGTGGAAAGGACTGTTCCGGCCTTGTCCGAGGCAGTGGAAAGGTCTGTTCCAGCCTTGTCCGGGGCAGTGGAAAGGACAGTTCCGGCCTCGTCCGAAGCAGTGGAAAGGACTGTTCCGGCGTTGTATGAGGCAATGGAAAGGACAGTTCCGGCCTTGTCCGAGGCAGTGGAAAGGACTGTTCTGGCCCTGTCCGAGTCAGTGGAAAGGACTGTTCCGGCCTTGTCCGAAGCAGTGCAAAGGACTGTTCCGGCCTTGTCCGAAGCAGTGCAAAGGACTGTTCTTGCCTTGTCCGAAGCAGTGGAAAGGACTGTTCCGGCCTTGTCCGAAGCAGTGGAAAGGACTGTTCCGGCCTTGTCCGAAGCAGTGGAAAGGTCTGTTCCGGACTTGTCCGAGGCAGTGGAAAGGACTGTTCCGGCCCTGTCCGAAGCAGTGGAAAGGTCTGTATCGGCCTTGTCCGAAGCAGTGGAAAGGACTGTTCCGGCCCAGTCCGAAGCAGTGGAAAGGACTGTTCCGGCTCTGTTCGAAGCAGTGGAAAGGACTGTTCCGGCCTTGTCCGAAGCAGTGGAAAGGGCTGTTCCGGCCTTGTCCGAGTCAGTGGAAAGGACTGTTCCGGCCTTGTCCGAAGCAGTGGAAAGGACTGTTCCGGCCTTGTCCGAAGCAGTGCAAAGGACTGTTCCGGCCTTGTCCGAAGCAGTGGAAAGGACTGTTCCGGCCTTGTCCGAAGCAGTGGAAAGGTCTGTTCCGGACTTGTCCGAGGCAGTGTAAAGGACTGTTCCGGCCTTGTCCGAAGCAGTGGAAAGGACTGTTCCGGCCTTGACCGAGGCAGTGGAAAGGACTGTTCCTGCCATGTCCGAGGCAGTGGAAAGGACTGTTCCGGCCTTGTCCGAGGCAGTGGAAAGGACAGTTCCGGCCTTGTCCGAGGCAGTGGAAAGGACAGTTCCAGCCTTGTCCGAGGCAGTGTAAAGGACTGTTCCGGCCTTGTCCGAAGCAGTGGAAAGGACTGTTCCGGCCTTGACCGAGGCAGTGGAAAGGACTGTTCCTGCCATGTCCGAGGCAGTGGAAAGGACTGTTCCGGCCTTGTCCGAGGCAGTGGAAAGGACAGTTCCGGCCTTGTCCGAAGCAGTGGAAATGACTGTTCTGGCCTTGTCCAAAGCAGTGGAAAGGGATGTTCTGGCCTTGTCCGAAGCAGTGGAAACGACTGTTCCGGCCTTGTCCGAAGCAGTGGAAAGGTCTGTTCCGGCCCTGTCCGAAGCAGTGGAAAGGACTGTTCGGGCCCTGTCCGAGGCAGTGGAAAGGACTGTTCCGGCCCTGTCCGAGGCAGTGGAAAGGACTGTTCCGGCCTTGTCCGAAGCAGTGGAAAGGACTGTTCGGGCCCTGTCCGAGGCAGTGGAAAGGACTGTTCCGGCCTTGTCCGAAGCAGTGGAAAGGACTGTTCGGGCCCTGTCCGATGCAGTGGAAAGGACTGTTCTGGCCTTGTGCGAGGCAGTGGAAATGACGGTTCCGGCACTGTCCGAAGCAGTGAAAGGACTGTTCTTGGCCTTGTGCGAGGCAGTGGAAAGGACGGTTCCGGCACTGTCCGAAGCAGTGGAAAGGACTGTTCCAGCCTTCTCCGTGCCAGAGGAAAGGACTGTCCCCGCCCTGTCCGATTCAGTGGAAAGGACTGTTCCGGCCCTGTCCGAAGCAGTGGAAAGGACTGTTCCTGCCTTGTCCGAAGCAGTGGAAAGGACTGTTCCGGCACTGTCCGTGGCAGTGGAAAGGACAGTTCCGGCCTTGTCCGAAGCAGTGGAAAGGACTGTTCCGGCCTTGTCTGAAGCAGTGGAAAGGACTGTTCCGGCCTTGTCTGAGTCAGTGGAAAGGACTGTTCCGGCCCAGTCCAAAGCAGTGGAAAGGACTGTTCCGGCCATGTCCGAAGCAGTGGAAAGGACTGTTCCGGCCTTGTCCGAGGCAGTGGAAAGGATTGTTCCGGCCCTGTTTGAAGCAGTGGAAAGGACTGTTCCGGCCTTGTCCGAAGCAGTGGAAAGGACTGTTCCGGCCTTGTCCGAAGCAGCGGAAATGACTGTTCCGGCCTTGTCCGAGGCAGTGGAAAGGACTGTTCCATGCTAGTCCGAAGCAGTGGAAAGGACAGTTCCGGCCCTGTCCGAGGCAGTGGAAAGGACTGTTCCGGCCCTGTCCGAAGCAGTGGAAAGGACTGCTCTGGCCTTGTCCGAGGCACTGGAAAGGACTGTTCCGGCCTTGTCTGAGTCAGTGGAAAGGACTGTTCCGGAACAGTCCAAAGCAGTGGAAAGGACTGTTCCGGCCATGTCCGAAGCAGTGGAAAGGACTGTTCCGGCCTTGTCCGAGGCAGTGGAAAGGACTGTTCTGGCCCTGCCTGAAGCAGTGGAAAGGTCTGTTCCGGCCTTGTCCGAAGCAGTGGAAAGGACTGTTCCGGCCTTGTCCGAAGCAGTGGAAATGACTGTTCCGGCCTTGTCCGAGGCTGTGGAAAGGACTGTTCCATGCTAGTCTGAAGCAGTGGAAAGGACGGTTCCGGCCTTGTCCGAGGCAGTGGAAAGGACTGTTCCGGCCCTGTCCGAAGCAGTGGAAAGGACTGTTTCGGCCGTGTCCGAAGCAGTGGAAAGGACTGTTCCGGCCCAATCCGAAGCAGTGGAAAGGACTGTTCTGGCCTTGTCCGAGGCACTGGAAAGGACTGTTCCGGCCCTGTTCGAAGCAGTGGAAAGGACTGTTCCTGCCTTGTCCGAAGCAGTGGAAAGGTCTGTTCCGGCCTTGTCCGAGGCAGTGGAAAGGACTGTTCCGGCCTTGTCCGAAGCA